>NW_024058406.1:15000-17500 GCF_016432855.1 Salvelinus namaycush | reverse complement strand
TGAAGTCAAATGTTTACTGTTTGCTGATGATCTGGTGCTTCTGTCCCCAACCAAGGAGGGCCTACAGCAGCACCTAGATCTTCTGCACAGATTCTGCCAGACCTGGGCCCTGACAGACCTGGGCCCTGACAGACATGGGCCCTGACAGACCTGGGCCCTGACAAACCTGGGCCCTGACAGACCTGGGCCCTGTCAGACCTGGGCCCTGACAGACCTGGGCCCTGACAGACCTGGGCCCTGACAGACCTGGGCCCTGACAGACCTGGACCCTGACAGACCTGGGCCCTGACAGGAAATCTCAGTAAGACAAAAATCATTGTGTTCCAAAAAAGGTCCAGTTGCCAGGACCACAAATACAAATTCCATCTAGACACCGTTTCCCTCGAGCAGGTATTCCCAAACTGGGGTATTCGTACCCCCAAGGGGTACGTATCCCCTGCTCCGCCTGCTCCCCTGCTCCCCATACTCCTCCAGCTCCCCCTACTCCTCCTGCTCCTGCTCCTCCTACTTCCCCTACTCCTCCTACTCCCCCTACTCTTCTGCTCCCCCTACTCCCCCTACTCCTCCTACATCCCCTACTCCTCTGCTCCCCCTACTCGTCCTACTCCCCCTACTCCTCCTACTCCTCCTACTCCTCCTACTCCTCCTACTCCCCCTACTCCTCCTACTCCCCCTACTCCTACTACTCCCTGACACTCAGACTCTGCTCTCCTCTAAACTCTTCACAACACAACTCCCCCAAGCCCTAAAGGGTGACTCCACTTCCCCTATTTGGCCTCATTTTTCATCAACGCTCATTAAGAAGTGCTAGCGGCCATGACTGAAGGCAAACCAGAGTTGTCATGGGGGTGTTGTTTTGATGTGGGAGGTTTCTTGGGTGTGTCTCTGCCATTCAATCACAGCAGTCAAGTGCAGTAGTTGAGTACAGAGCGGTACGCTAAGCTAGCGTTGCTAAGATGCCGACTTCCCCTTCCCGACTGACGCGCCATCTCAAGATGGTCAGCTGATTCCGTTCTATGTTGTAGGCTAAATCCTGCACTGACCTTGTGTTGAGTCAAGCTGACAGCTAGCTAGCGTAGCATAGCATAGCATAGCTTGGTGATAGCTGCAGCTGGCTAGCGTAGCATACCATAGCATAGCTTGGTGATAGCTGCAGCTGGTGTCGTGGATAATCGTCTCAGAAATATAACACTCTTACAAGAACTTGTAAAATCAATATAGGCTTTTAATATAATGTATCACAAGCCGTGTCAGTCCGCGGAAAGACCAACTTCCATAAGCACTGGCTCTGTTCTTATACACACACAGCACATGAGTTCATTACATACTTTAATTAAATTACTTCTCCTAGGTCATCTGCCACCATTATCCTTCATTTCAGGCTTCCTGCTTGTTTGCGCCCAATAACGCCTGTATCCGCTCTTGATTAGATTATAATGGTGGCAGGACCCTCTTGTCTCCTAAAATTAATATATGTCTATCTTACCCTAAGCACTTATGGCCTTTCCTCTCTATTTAATCTTCATCATGGTGTCCTGCTCTTGTCACGTTCCTGACCTGTTTTCTGTTGTTTTGTATGTGTTTAGTCGGTCAGGGCGTGAGTTGGGGTGGGCATTCTATGTTATGTGTATCTATGTTGGTTAATGGGTTACCTGATATGGTTCTCAATTAGAGGCAGGTGGTTTACGTTTCCTCTGATTGAGAGCCATATTAAGGTAGGTTGTTTCACATTGTTTGTTGTGGGTGGTTGTCTCCTGTGTTTGTATGTTGGTACCACATGGGACTGTATCGTTCGTTTGTTTTGTAGTCTGTACCTGTTCGTGCGTTCTTCGTTGTATGTAAGTTCTCATGTCTACGTCGTTTTGTTATTTTGTTAATTATTCAAGTGTAGTTCGTTTTTTTTCGTCTTGTTTAATAAAGTCATTATGTCAAACTACCACGCTGCATATTGGTCATCTGATCCGTCTCGCCTCTCCTCGTCTGAGGAGGAGGACGAAGTAGAGATTCGTTACAGCTCTTTCCATAAATGCACTTTAAAGCACGTATGGCTTCGGCCATTTTACTATCTGTTTTATCTTTGGTTTCCTGTTTTTACCAGAATGGCAAATGCACTCACTTGATGCCTTCTCCTCCTATATTCTAATGTACACTTCTATGTCTGTCCCTAAATGTATCATTCACTCCCACACTGGCTAGCCTATCTAGCTGATATTTCTCAGTTAAATCAGGTACGGCAAGATAGTAAGAGCCAGTGTCTGGAATGTGTTTCTCAAGAAACTCGTTCTACATGGCCTTGCTTAGGAAAGTAGCTCGCAACGTAGTTTCAACACTTCATCACGTTCTGCAAATACATGTTACCGTGGAAACTATATCAACTACTGCGAGTTGAATTGGGAGAAGCAATACAGATTTATGACATATGTCTCGCAGCGAGAGTTGAGTGGGGAGGAACGGATTTGGTTCAGTTAGTTCAGTCAGTCATCCTGATGAGTCCTACCCA
>NW_024058406.1:0-10000 GCF_016432855.1 Salvelinus namaycush | reverse complement strand
AAAGCTACACTGGTTGTGAATCCAGCCAACATGTCAGAATTCAAATAGGCTTTTCGGCGAAAGCAAACGATGCTATTATCTGAGTTAGCACCATTGTAAACAAAGAGAGATAAGCATATTTCAAACCTGCAGACGCGACACAAAACACAGAAATAAAAATATAATTTATGCCTTACCTTTGACTAGCTTCTGTTGTTGGCACTTCAATATGTCCCATAAACATCACAAATGGTCCTTTTGTTCGATTAATTCCGTCGATATACACTGCTCAAAAAAATAAAGGGAACACTAAAATAACACATCCTAGATCTGAATGAATTAAATATTCTTATTAAATACTTTTTTCTTTACATAGTTGAATGTGCTGACAACAAAATCACACAAAAATTATCAATGGAAATCAAATTTATCAACCCATGGAGGTCTGGATTTGGAGTCACACTCAAAATTAAAGTGGAAAACCACACTACAGGCTGATCCAACTTTGATGTAATGTCCTTAAAACAAGTCCAAATGAGGCTCAGTAGTGTGTGTGGCCTCCACGTGCCTGTATGACCTCACTACAATGCATTGGCATGCTCTTGATGAGGTGGCGGATGGTCTCCTGAGGGATCTCCTCCCAGACCTGGACTAAAGCATCCGCCAACTCCTGGACAGTCTGTGGTGCAACGTGGCGTTGGTGGATGGAGCGAGACATGATGTCCCAGATGTGCTCAATTGGATTCAGGTCTGGGTAACGGGCGGGCCAGTCCATAGCATCAATGCCTTCCTCTTGCAGGAACTGCTGACACACTCCAGCCACATGAGGTCTAGCATTGTCTTGCATTAGGAGGAACCCAGGGCCAACCGCACTAGCATATGGTCTCACAAGGGGTCTAAGGATCTCATCTCGGTACCTAATGGCAGTCAGGCTACCTCTGGCGAGCACATGGAGGGCTGTGCGGCCCTACAAAGAAATGCCACCCCACACCATGACTGACCCACCGCCAAACCGGTCATGCTGGAGGATGTTGCAGGCAGCAGAACGTTCTCCACGGCGTCTCCAGACTCTGTCACGTCTGTCACATGTGCTCAGCGTGAACCTGCTTTCATCTGTGAAGAGCACAGGGCGCCAGTGGCGAATTTGCCAATCTTGGTGTTCTCTGGCAAATGCCAAACGTCCTGCACGGTGTTGGGCTGTAAGCACAACCCCCACCTGTGGACGTCAGGCCCTCATACCACCCTCATGGAGTCTGTTTCTGACCGTTTGAGCAGACACATGCACATTTGTGGCCTGCTGGATGTCATTTTGCAGGGCTCTGGCAGTGCTCCTCCTGCTCCTCCTTGCACAAAGGCGGAGGTAGCGGTCCTGCTGCTGGGTTGTTGCCCTCCTACGGCCTCCTCCACGTCTCCTGATGTACTGGCCTGTCTCCTGGTAGCGCCTCCATGCTCTGGACACTACGCTGACAGACACAGCAAACCTTCTTGCCACAGCTCGCATTGATGTGCCATCCTGGATGAGCTGCACTACCTGAGCCACTTGTGTGGGTTGTAAAGGTAAACAACAACACATCACTGGACTGACCCAGGTAAACAACAACACATCCCTGGACTGAACCAGGTAAACAACAACACATCCCTGGACTGACCCAGGTAAACAACAACACATCACTGGACTGACCCAGGTAAACAACAACACATCCCTGGACTGAACCAGGTAAACAACAACACATCTCTGGACTGAACCAGGTAAACAACAACATATCCCTGGACTGAACCAGGTAAACAACAACACATCCCTGGACTGAACCAGGTAAACAACAACACATCACTGGACTGACCCAGATAAACAACAACACATCCCTGGACTGACCCAGGTAAACAACAACATATCCCTGGACTGACCCAGGTAAACAACAACACATCCCTGGACTGACCCAGGTAAACAACAACACATCTCTGGACTGACCCAAGTAAACAACAACATATCCCTGGACTGACCCAGGTAAACAACAACACATCTCTGGACTGACCCAAGTAAACAACAACACATCCCTGGACTGAACCAGGGTAAACAAGACAGGTAAACAAAAACTAATCTCATCTGCTGCGCTGGGCCTCTCTCCTCTCTCCTTTCTCCCTGAGCTCATTCATGTGAAGCCGAGGGGAACAGCGCTCAACAGAACAGTCTATTGAGAAATAAAACAACAGACCTTCTGCTTTTGGGACCAACACTGTGGGAAATCTACCCCTGAGGAATGAATCACAGCATCCCATAGCACTACAAACCCTCCTGTCTTACAGTGGAGAGTCAACCATCACTCAGTCTCCTGTCTTACTGTGGAGAGTCAACCATCACTCAGTCTCCTGTCTTACAGTGGAGAGTCAACCATCACTCAGTCTCCTGTCTTACTATGGAGAGTCAACCATCACTCAGTCTCCTGTCTTACTATGGAGAGTCAACCATCACTCAGTCTCCTGTCTTACAGGGGAGAGTCAACCATCACTCAGTCTCCTGTCTTACTGTGGAGAGTCAACCATCACTCAGTCTCCTGTCTTACAGTGGAGAGTCAACCATCACTCAGTCTCCTGTCTTACTGTGGAGAGTCAACCATCACACTGTCTCCTGTCTTACTGTGGAGAGTCAACCATCACTCAGTCTCCTGTCTTACAGTGGAGAGTCAACCATCACTCAGTCTCCTGTCTTACTGTGGAGAGTCAACCATCACTCAGTCTCCTGTCTTACAGTGGAGAGTTAACCATCACTCAGTCTCCTGTCTTACTGTGGAGAGTCAACCATCACACTGTCTCCTGTCTTACTGTGGAGAGTCAACCATCACTCAGTCTCCTGTCTTACAGTGGAGAGTCAACCATCACTCAGTCTCCTGTCTTACTGTGGAGAGTCAACCATCACACCGTCTCCTGTATTACTGTGGAGAGTCAACCATCACTCAGTCTCCTGTCTTACAGTGGAGAGTCAACCATCACTCAGTCTCCTGTCTTACTGTGGAGAATCAACCATCACACCGTCTCCTGTCTTACTGTGGAGAGTCAACCATCACACAGTCTCCTGTCTTACTGTGGAGAGTCAACCATCACACCGTCTCCTGTCTTACTGTGGAGAGTCAACCATCACTCAGTCTCCTGTCTTACTGTGGAGAGTCAACCATCACACCGTCTCCTGTCTTACTGTGGAGAGTCAACCATCACATAGTCTCCTGTCTTACTGTGGAGAGTCAACCATCACTCAGTCTCCTGTCTTACTGTGGAGAGTCAACCATCACATAGTCTCCTGTCTTACTGTGGAGAGTCAACCATCACTCCGTCTCCTGTCTTACTGTGGAGAGTCAACCATCACTCAGTCTCCTGTCTTACTGTGGAGAGTCAACCATCACACTGTCTCCTGTCTTACTGTGGAGAGTCAACCATCACACTGTCTCCTGTCTTACTGTGGAGAGTCAACCATCACACCGTCTCCTGTCTTACTGTGGAGAGTCAACCATCACTCAGTCTCCTGTCTTACTGTGGAGAGTCAACCATCACACAGTCTCCTGTCTTACTGTGGAGAGTCAACCATCACTCAGTCTCCTGTCTTACTGTGGAGAGTCAACCATCACACCGTCTCCTGTCTTACTGTGGAGAGTCAACCATCACTCAGTCTCCTGTCTTTCTGTGGAGAGTCAACCATCACACTGTCTCCTGTCTTACTGTGGAGAGTCATCCATCACACCGTTTCCTGTCTTACTGTGGAGTGTCAACCATCACACTGTTTCCTGTCTTACTGTGGAGAGTCAACCATCACTCAGTCTCCTGTCTTACTGTGGAGAGTCAACCATCACTCAGTCTCCTGTCTTACTGTGGAAAGTCAATCATCACATAGTCTCCTGTCTTACTGTGGAGAGTCAACCATCACTCAGTCTCCTGTCTTACTGTGGAGAGTCAACCATCACACTGTCTCCTGTCTTACTGTGGAGAGTTAACCATCACACAGTCTCCTGTCTTACTGTGGAGAGTCAACCATCACACAGTCTCCTGTCTTACTGTGGAGAGTCAACCATCACACCGTCTCCTGTCTTACTGTGGAGAGTCAACCATCACAACGTCTCCTGTCTTACCGTGGAGAGTCAACCAATCACACCGTTTCCTGTCTTACTGTGGAGAGTCAACCATCACACCATCTCCTGTCTTATTGTGAGAGTCACCCATCACTCAGTCTCCTGTCTTACTGTGGAGAGTCAACCATCACACAGTCTCCTGTCTTACTGTGGAGAGTCAACCATCACACAGTCTCCTGTCTTACTGTGGAGAGTCAACCATCACACCGTCTCCTGTCTTACTGTGGAGAGTCAACCATCACACTGTCTCCTGTCTTACTGTGGAGAGTCAACCATCACACCATCTCCTGTCTTATTGTGAGAGTCACCCATCACTCAGTCTCCTGTCTTACTGTGGAGAGTCAACCATCACTCAGTCTCCTGTCTTACTGTGGAGAGTCAACCATCACACAGTCTCCTGTCTTACTGTGGAGAGTCAACCATCACACAGTCTCCTGTCTTACTGTGGAGAGTCAACCATCACACCGTCTCCTGTCTTACTGTGGAGAGTCAACCATCACTCAGTCTCCTGTCTTACTGTGGAGAGTCAACCATCACACCGTCTCCTGTCTTATTGTGGAGAGTCAACCATCACTCAGTCTCCTGTCTGACTGTGGAGAGTCAACCATCACTCAGTCTCCTGTCTTACTGTGGAGAGTCAACCATCACACAGTCTCCTGTCTTACTGTGGAGAGTCAACCATCACACCGTCTCCTGTCTTACTGTGAAGAATCATCCATCACACAGTCTCCTGTCTTACTGTGGAGAGTCAACCATCACACCGTCTCCTGTCTTACTGTGGAGAGTCAACCATCACACAGTCTCCTGTCTTACTGTGGAGAGTCAACCATCACACAGTCTCCTGTCTTACTGTGGAGAGTCAACCATCACACAGTCTCCTGTCTTACTGTGGAGAGTCAACCATCACACAGTCTCCTGTCTTACTGTGGAGAGTCAACCATCACACCGTCTCCTGTCTTACTGTGGAGAGTCAACCATCACACAGTCTCCTGTCTTACTGTGGAGAGTCAACCATCACTCAGTCTCCTGTCTTACTGTGGAGAGTCAACCATCACACCGTCTCCTGTCTTACTGTGGAGAGTCATCCATCACACAGTCTCCTGTCTTACTGTGGAGAGTCAACCATCACTCAGTCTCCTGTCTTACTGTGGAGAGTCAACCATCACACCGTCTCCTGTCTTACTGTGGAGAGTCAACTATCACTAAGTCTCCTGTCTTACTGTGGAGAGTCATCCATCACACAGTCTCCTGTCTTACTGTGGAGAGTCAACCATCACGCCGTCTCCTGTCTTACTGTGGGGAGTCAACCATCACACAGTATCCTGTCTTACTGTGGAGAGTCAACCATCACACCGTCTCCTGTCTTACTGTGGAGAGTCAACCATCACACAGTCTCCTGTCTTACTGTGGAGAGTCAACCATCACACCGTCTCCTGTCTTACTGTGGAGAGTCAACCATCACTCAGTCTCCTGTCTTACTGTGGAGAGTCAACCATCACACAGTATCCTGTCTTACTGTGGAGAGTCAACCAATCACACTGTCTCCTGTCTTACTGTGGAGAGTCAACCATCACTCAGTCTCCTGTCTTACTGTGGAGGGTCAACCATCACTCAGTCTCCTGTCTTACTGTGGAGAGTCAACCAATCACACTGTCTCCTGTCTTACTGTGGAGAGTCAACCATCACTCAGTCTCCTGTCTTATTGTGGAGAGTCAACCATCACTCAGTCTCCTGTCTTACTGTGGAGAGTCAACCATCACTCAGTCTCCTGTCTTACTGTGGAGAGTCAACCATCACTCAGTCTCCTGTCTTACTGTGGAGAGTCAACCATCACTCAGTCTCCTGTCTTACTGTGGAGAGTCAACCATCACTCAGTCTCCTGTCTTACTGTGGAGAGTCAACCATCACTCAGTCTCTTGTCTTACTGTGGAGAGTCAAACATCACTCAGTCTCCTGTCTTACTGTGGAGAGTCAACCATCACACCGTCTCCTGTATTACTGTGGAGAGTCAACCATCACTCAGTCTCCTGTCTTACTGTGGGGAGTCAACCAATCACACAGTCTCCTGTCTTACTGTGGAGAGTCAACCATCACACAGTCTTACTGTGGAGAGTCAACCATCACACAGTCTCCTGTCTTACTGTGGAGAGTCAACCATCACTCAGTCTCCTGTCTTACTGTGGAGAGTCAACCATCACTCAGTCTCCTGTCTTACTGTGGAGAGTCAACCATCACGCCGTCTCCTGTCTTACTGTGGGGAGTCAACCATCACACAGTATCCTGTCTTACTGTGGAGAGTCAACCATCACTCAGTCTCCTGTCTTACTGTGGAGAGTCAACCATCACACAATCTCCTGTCTTACTGTGGAGAGTCAACCATCACTCAGTCTCCTGTCTTACTGTGGAGAGTCAACCATCACACCGTCTCCTGTCTTACTGTGGAGAGTCAACCATCACTCAGTCTCCTGTCTTACTGTGGAGAGTCAACCATCACTCAGTCTCCTGTCTTACTGTGGAGAGTCAACCATCACTCAGTCTCCTGTCTTACTGTGGAGAGTCAACCATCACTCAGTCTCCTGTCTTACTGTGGAGAGTCAACCATCACACCGTCTCCTGTCTTACTGTGGAGAGTCAACCATCACTCCGTCTCCTGTCTTACTGTGGAGAGTCAACCATCACTCAGTCTCCTGTCTTACTGTGGAGAGTTAACCATCACTCAGTCTCCTGTCTTACTGTGGAGAGTCAACCATCACATAGTCTCCTGTCTTACTGTGGAGAGTCAACCATCACTCAGTCTCCTGTCTTACTGTGGAGAGTCAACCATCACACCATCTCCTGTCTTACTGTGGAGAGTCAACCATCACTCAGTCTCCTGTCTTACTGTGGAGAGTCAACCATCACTCAGTCTCCTGTCTTACTGTGGAGAGTCAACCATCACTCAGTCTCCTGTCTTACTGTGGAGAGTCAACCATCACATAGTCTCCTGTCTTACTGTGGAGAGTTAACCATCACTCAGTCTCCTGTCTTACTGTGGAGAGTCAACCATCACTCAGTCTCCTGTCTTACTGTGGAGAGTAAACCATCACACCGTCTCCTGTCTTACTGTGGAGAGTCAACCATCACACCGTCTCCTGTCTTACTGTGGAGAGTCAACCATCACTCAGTCTCCTGTCTTACTGTGGAGAGTCAACCATCACTCAGTCTCCTGTCTTACTGTGGAGAGTCAACAATCACACAGTCTCCTGTCTTACTGTGGAGAGTCAACCATCACACCGTCTCCTGTCTTACTGTGGAGAGTCAACAATCACACAGTCTCCCGTCTTACTGTGGAGAGTCAACCATCACTCAGTCTCCTGTCTTACTGTGGAGAGTCAACCCATCACATAGTCTCCTGTCTTACTGTGGAGAGTCAACCATCACTCAGTCTCCTGTCTTACAGTGGAGAGTCAACCATCACACCGTCTCCTGTCTTACTGTGGAGAGTCAACCATCACTCAGTCTCCTGTCTTACTGTGGAGAGTCAACCATCACACCGTCTCCTGTCTTATTGTGGAGAGTCAACCATCACTCAGTCTCCTGTCTTACTGTGGAGAGTCAACCATCACTCAGTCTCCTGTCTTACTGTGGAGAGTCAACCATCACACAGTCTCCTGTCTTACTGTGGAGAGTCAACCATCACACCGTCTCCTGTCTTACTGTGGAGAGTCAACCATCACACAGTCTCCTGTCTTACTGTGGAGAGTCAACCATCACTCAGTCTCCTGTCTTACTGTGGAGAGTCAACCATCACACCGTCTCCTGTCTTACTGTGGAGAGTCATCCATCACACAGTCTCCTGTCTTACTGTGGAGAGTCAACCATCACTCAGTCTCCTGTCTTACTGTGGAGAGTCAACCATCACACTAGTCTCCTGTCTTACTGTGGAGAGTCAACCATCACTAAGTCTCCTGTCTTACTGTGGAGAGTCATCCATCACACAGTCTCCTGTCTTACTGTGGAGAGTCAACCATCACGCCGTCTCCTGTCTTACTGTGGGGAGTCAACCATCACACAGTATCCTGTCTTACTGTTGAGAGTCAACCATCACACCGTCTCCTGTCTTACTGTGGAGAGTCAACCATCACACTGTCTCCTGTCTTACTGTGGAGAGTCAACCATCACACAGTCTCCTGTCTTACTGTGGAGAGTCAACCATCCCTCAGTCTCCTGTGTTACTGTGGAGAGTCAACCATCACACAGTATCCTGTCTTACTGTGGAGAGTCAACCATCACTCAGTCTCCTGTCTTACTGTGGAGAGTCAACCAATCACACTGTCTCCTGTCTTACTGTGGAGAGTCAACCATCACTCAGTCTCCTGTCTTACTGTGGAGGGTCAACCATCACTCAGTCTCCTGTCTTACTGTGGAGAGTCAACCATCACACTGTCTCCTGTCTTACTGTGGAGAGTCAACCATCACTCAGTCTCCTGTCTTACTGTGGAGAGTCAACCAATCACTGTCTCCTGTCTTACTGTGGAGAGTCAACCATCACTCAGTCTCCTGTCTTACTGTGGAGAGTCAACCATCACTCAGTCTCCTGTCTTACTGTGGAGAGTCAACCATCACACCGTCTCCTGTCTTACTGTGGAGAGTCAACCACCACACAGTCTCCTGTCTTACTGTGGAGAGTCAACCATCACTCAGTCTCCTGTCTTATTGTGGAGAGTCAACCATCACTCAGTCTCCTGTCTTACTGTGGAGAGTCAACCATCACTCAGTCTCCTGTCTTACTGTGGAGAGTCAACCATCACTCAGTCTCCTGTCTTACTGTGGAGAGTCAACCATCACTCAGTCTCCTGTCTTACTGTGGAGAGTCAACCATCACACCGTCTCCTGTCTTACTGTGGAGAGTCAACCATCACTCAGTCTCTTGTCTTACTGTGGAGAGTCAACATCACTCAGTCTCCTGTCTTACCGTGGAGAGTCAACCATCACCAGTCTCCTGTCTTACTGTGGAGAGTCAACCATCACACAGTCTCCTGTCTTACTGTGGAGAGTCAACCATCACTCAGTCTCCTGTCTTACTGTGGAGAGTCAACCATCACATAGTCTCCTGTCTTACTGTGGAGAGTCAACCATCACTCAGTCTCCTGTCTTACTGTGGAGAGTCAACCATCACACCATCTCCTGTCTTACTGTGGGGAGTCAACCATCACTCAGTCTCCTGTCTTACTGTGGAGAGTCAACCATCACATAGTCTCCTGTCTTACTGTGGAGAGTCAACCATCACTCAGTCTCCTGTCTTACTGTGGAGAGTCAACCATCACATAGTATCCTGTCTAACTGTGGGGAGTCAACCATCACTCAGTCTCCTGTCTTACTGTGGAGAGTCAACCATCACTCAGTCTCCTGTCTTACTGTGGAGAGTCAACCATCACACCGTCTCCTGTCTTACTGTGGAGAGTCAACCATCACACCGTCTCCTGTCTTACTGTGGAGAGTCAACCATCACTCAGTCTCCTGTCTTACTGTGGAGAGTCAACCATCACTCAGTCTCCTGTCTTACTGTGGAGAGTCAACCATCACACAGTCTCCTGTCTTACTGTGGAGAGTCATCCATCACACCGTCTCCTGTCTTACTGTGGAGAGTCAACATCACACAGTCTCCTGTCTTACTGTGGAGAGTCAACCATCACACAGTCTCCTGTCTTACTGTGGAGAGTCACCATCACTAGTCTCTGTCTTACTGTGGAGAGTCAACCATCACACAGTCTCCTGTCTTACTGTGGAGAGTCAACCATCACGCCTCTCCTCCTGTCTTACTGTGGGAGAGTCAACCATCACACAGTCTCCTGTCTTACTGTGGAGAGTCAACCATCACACGTCTCCTGTCTTACTTGTGGAGAGTCAACATCACTCACTCTCCT
>NW_024058405.1:0-56079 GCF_016432855.1 Salvelinus namaycush | reverse complement strand
ATACTGTCTATATTATTATGACAGACCAGCTAGATCTACAGTATCTATTATATTATGACAGACCAGCTAGATCTACTGTCTCTATTATATTATGACAGACCAGCTAGATCTACTGTCTCTATTATATTATGACAGACCAGCTAGATATATTGTCTCTATTATATTATGACAGACCAGCTAGATCTAATGTCTCTATTATATTGTGACAGACCAGCTAGATCACTGTCTCTATTATATTATGACAGACCAGCTAGATCTACTGTCTCTATTATATTATGACAGAGCAGCTAGATATACTGTCTCTATTACATTATGACAGACCAGCTAGATCTAATGTCTATTATATTATGACAGACCAGCTAGATCTACTGTCTCTATTATATTATGACAGACCAGCTAGATCTAATGTCTCTATTATATTATGACAGACCAGCTAGATACGTCTCTATTATATTATGACAGACCAGCTAGATCTATCTCTATTATATTATGACAGACCAGCTAGATACAGTCTCTATTATATTATGACAGACCAGCTAGATCTACTGTCTCTATTATATTATGACAGCCAGCTAGATCTACTGTCTCTATATTATGACAGACCAGCTAGATCTAATGTCTCTATTATATTATGACAGACCAGCTAGATCTACTGTCTCTATTATATTATGACAGACCAGCTAGATCTACTGTCTCTATTATATATGACAGACCAGCTAGATATACTGCCTCTATTATATTATGACAGACCAGCTAGATCTACTGTCTCTATTATATTATGACAGACCAGCTAGATCTACAGTATCTATTATATTATGACAGACCAGCTAGATCTACTGTCTCTATTATATTATGACAGACCAGCTAGATATACTGTCTCTATTATATTATGACAGACCAGCTAGATAACTGTCTCTATATATGACAGACCAGCTAGATCTATGTCTCTATTATATTATGACAGACCAGCTAGATCTACTGTCTCTATTATATTATGACAGACCAGCTAGATCTACTGTCTCTATTATATTATGACAGACCAGCTAGATCTACTGTCTCTATTATATTATGACAGACCAGCTAGATCTACAGTCTCTATTATATTATGACAGACCAGCTAGATCTAATGTCTCTATTATATTATGACAGACCAGCTAGATATATGTCTCTATATATTATGACAGACCAGCTAGATCTAATGTCTCTATTATATTATGACAGACCAGCTAGATCTACTGTCTCTATTATATTATGACAGACCAGCTAGATCTACAGTCTCTATTATATTATGACAGACCAGCTAGATCTACTGTCTCTATTATATTATGACAGCCAGCTAGATATACTGTCTCTATTATATTATGACAGACCAGCTAGATCTACAGTCTCTATTATATTATGACAGACCAGCTAGATCTACTGTCTCTATTATATTATGACAGACCAGCTAGATCTACTGTCTCTATTATATTATGACAGACCAGCTAGATCTAAGGTCTCTATTATATTATGACAGACCAGCTAGATCTACTGTCTCTATTATATTATGACAGACCAGCTAGATCTACTGTCTCTATTATATTATGACAGACCAGCTAGATCTACTGTCTCTATTATATATGACAGACCAGCTAGATATACTGCCTCTATTATATTATGACAGACCAGCTAGATCTACAGTCTCTATTATATTATGACAGACCAGCTAGATCTACTGTCTCTATTATATTATGACAGACCAGCTAGATCTACTGTCTCTATTATATTATGACAGACCAGCTAGATATAGTCTCTATTATATTATGACAGACCAGCTAGATCTACTGTCTCTATTATATTATGACAGACCAGCTAGATCTACTGTCTCTATTATATTATGACAGACCAGCTAGATATTGTCTATAATATTATGACAGACCAGCTAGATCTACTGTCTCTATTATATTATGACAGACCAGCTAGATCTACTGTCTCTATTATATTATGACAGACCAGCTAGATCTACTGTCTCTATTATATTATGACAGACCAGCTAGATCTACTGTCTCTATTATAATGACAGACCAGCTAGATCTACTGTCTCTATTAATGACAGACCAGCTAGATATACTGCTCATTATATTATGAAGACCAGCTAGATCTACAGTATCTATTATAATTATGACAGATAGCTAGATCAACTGTCTATATATTTTATGACAGACCAGCTAGATATATTGTCTCTATTATATTATGAAGACCCGCTAGATATATGTCTCTAGTATATCATGACAGACCAGCTAGATCTACATATCATTTATTATGACAGACCAGCTAGATCTACAGTATCTATTATATTATGAAAGACCAGCTAAATATAAAGGTATTATTATATCTATGACGGCCAGCGAGATCTTACTCGTCTCTATTATTATTATGACAGACCAGCTAGATCTAATGTCTCTATTACATTATGACAGACCAGTCTAGCTCTAATGGCTCTATTCATATGATGACAGGACCTAGCTAGATCTACATGTCTCTTTATATATATGACCAGACCCAGCTAGATATAAGGTTATCTATTATATTATGACAAACCGCTAGATCTACTTGTCACTATTATATTTGATGACAGGACCAGCTAGATCTACTGTCTCTATTATATTATGACAGACCAGGTAGATCTACTGTCTCATTATATTATGAAGCTTCAGCTAGATATACTGTCTCTATTAATTATGAACAGACCAGCTAGATCTACAGTATCTATTATATTATGACAGACCAGCTAGATCTACTGTCTCTATTATATTATGACAGACCAGCTAGATCTACATGTCTCTATTATATTATGACAGTCCAGCTAGATCTACATGTCTATATTATATTATGACAGGTCAGCTAGATCTACTGTCTCTATTATATTATGACTAACCAGCTAGATCTACTGTCTCTATTACTATTATGACAGACCAGCTAGATCTAATGGCTCTATTATATTATGACAGACCAGCTAGATCTACTGTCTCTATTATATAATGACCGACCAGCTAGATCTAATGTCTCTATTAATTATGACAGACCAGCTAGATCTACTGCCTCTATTATATTATGACAGACCAGCTAGATCTACTGTCTCTATTATATTATGACAGACCAGCTAGATCTACTGTCTCTATTATATAATGACAGACCAGCTAGATATACTGCCTCTATTATATTATGACAGACCAGCTAGATCTACTGTCTCTATTATATTATGACAGACCAGCTAGATCTAATGTCTCTATTATATTATGACAGACCAGCTAGATCTACTGTCTCTATTATATTATGACAGACCAGCTAGATCTACTGTCTCTATTATATTATGACAGACCAGCTAGATCTACTGTCTCTATATATTATGACAGACCAGCTAGATCTAATGTCTCTATTATATTATGACAGACCAGCTAGATCTAATGTCTCTATTATATTATGACAGACCAGCTAGATCTACTGTCTCTATTATATAATGACAGACCAGCTAGATATACTGCCTCTATTATATTATGACAGACCAGCTAGATCTACTGTCTCTATTATATTATGACAGACCAGCTAGATCTACTGTCTCTATATATTATGACAGACCAGCTAGATCTACTGTCTCTATTATATTATGACAGACCAGCTAGATATACTGTCTCTATTATTTATGACAGACCAGCTAGATCTATGTCCTTCTATTATATTATGGAAAGAACCCGCTAGATCTACTGTCTCTAATTATATATGGACAGACCAGCTAGATTACCCTGTCTCTATTATCTTATGACGACAGCTATATCTACAGTACTTAGATATGACAGACTTCTAGATCACTGTCTCTATTATATTATGACAGAACCAGCTAGATCTAATGTCTCTACTTATATTTATGGACAGACCAGCTAGATCCACTGTCTCTATTATACAATGACAGACCAGCTAGATCTACTGACTCAGTATTATATTAGTTGACAGACCAGCTAGGATCATACTGTCTCTATTATATTATGACAGAGCAGCTAGATCTACTGTCTCTATTATATAATGACAGCCCAGCTAGATATAATGCTCTATTATATTATGACAAACCAGCTAGATCTACTGTCACTATTGTTTTATGACAGACCAGCTAGATCTACTGTCTCTATTATATTATGACAGACCAGGTAGATCTACTGTCTCTATTATAATTATGACAGTTCAGCTAGATATACGTCTCTATTATATTATAACAGACCAGCTAGATCTACAGTATCTATTATATTATGACAGACCAGCTAGATCTACTGTCTCTATTATATTATGACAGACCAGCTAGATCTACTGTCTCTATTATTATGACAGACCAGCTAGATCTATGTCTCTATTATATTATGACAGACCAGCTAGATCACTGTCTCTATTAATGACAGACCAGCTAGATCTACTGTCTCTATTATATTATGACAGACCAGCTAGATCTACTGTCTCTATTATATTATGACAGACCAGCTAGATCTACTGTCTCTATTATATTATGACAGACCAGCTAGATTACAGTCTCTATTATATTATGACAGACCAGCTAGATCTACTGTCTCTATTATATTATGACAGACCAGCTAGATCTACTGTCTCTATTATATTATGACAGACCAGCTAGATCTAATGTCTCTATTACATTATGACAGACCAGCTAGATCTAATGTCTCTATTATATTATGACAGACCAGCTAGATCTACTGTCTCTATTATATATGACAGACCAGCTAGATATACTGGCTCTATTATATTATGACAGACCAGCTAGATCTAATGTCTCTATTATATTATGACAGACCAGCTAGATCCACTGTCTCTATTATACAATGACAGACCAGCTAGATCTACTGTCTCTATTATATTATGACAGACCAGCTAGATATATTGTCTCTATTATATTATGACAGACCAGCTAGATCTAATGTCTCTATTATATTATGACAGACCAGCTAGATCCACTGTCTCTATTATACAATGACACACCAGCTAGATCTACTGCCTCTATTATATTATGACAGACCAGCTAGATCTACTGTCTCTATTATACAATGACAGACCAGCTAGATCTACTGCCTCTATTATATTATGACAGAGCAGCTAGATGTACAGTATCTATTATATTATGACAGACCAGCTAGATCTACTGTCTCTATTATATTATGACAGGCCAGCTAGATCTACTGTCTCTATTATGTTATGATAGACCAGCTAGATCTAATGTCTCTATTACATTATGACAGACCAGCTAGATCTAATGTCTCTATTATATTATGACAGACCAGCTAGATCTACTGTCTCTATTATATTATGACAGACCAGCTAGATCTACTGTCTCTATTATATTATGACAGACCAGCTAGATCTACTGTCTCTATTATATTATGACAGACCAGCTAGATCTTAAGTATCTATTATATTATGACAGACCAGCTAGATCTACTGTCTCTATTATATTATGACAGACCAGATAGATCTACAGTCTCTATTATATTATGACAGACCAGCTAGATCTACTGTCTCTATTATATAATGACAGACCAGCTAGATATACTGCCTCTATTATATTATGACAGACCAGCTAGATCTACAGTCTCTATTATATTATGACAGACCAGCTAGATCTACTGTCTCTATTATATTATGACAGACCAGCTAGATCTACTGTCTCTATTATATTATGACAGACCAGCTAGATATATTGTCTCTATTATATTATGACAGACCAGCTAGATCTACTGTCTCTATTATATTATGACAGACCAGCTAGATCTACTGTCTCTATTATATTATGACAGACCAGCTAGATATATTGTCTCTATTATATTATGACAGACCAGCTAGATCTAATGTCTCTATTATATTATGACAGACCAGCTAGATCCACTGTCTCTATTATACAATGACAGACCAGCTAGATCTACTGCCTCTATTATATTATGACAGACCAGCTAGATCTACTGTCTCTATTATATTATGACAGAGCAGCTAGATCTACTGTCTCTATTATATAATGACAGCCCAGCTAGATATAATGGCTCTATTATATTATGACAAACCAGCTAGATCTACTGTCACTATTGTTTTATGACAGACCAGCTAGATCTACTGTCTCTATTATATTATGACAGACCAGGTAGATCTACTGTCTCTATTATATTATGACAGTTCAGCTAGATATACTGTCTCTATTATATTATAACAGACCAGCTAGATCTACAGTATCTGTTATATTATGACAGACCAGCTAGATCTACTGTCTCTATTATATTATGACAGACCAGCTAGATATATTGTCTCTATTATATTATGACAGACCAGCTAGATCTAATGTCTCTATTATATTATGACAGACCAGCTAGATCCACTGTCTCTATTATACAATGACACACCAGCTAGATCTACTGCCTCTATTATATTATGACAGACCAGCTAGATCTACTGTCTCTATTATACAATGACAGACCAGCTAGATCTACTGCCTCTATTATATTATGACAGAGCAGCTAGATGTACAGTATCTATTATATTATGACAGACCAGCTAGATCTACTGTCTCTATTATATTATGACAGGCCAGCTAGATCTACTGTCTCTATTATGTTATGATAGACCAGCTAGATCTAATGTCTCTATTACATTATGACAGACCAGCTAGATCTAATGTCTCTATTATATTATGAAAGACCAGCTAGATCTACTGTCTCTATTATATAATGACAGACCAGCTAGATATACTGGCTCTATTATATTATGACAGACCAGCTAGATCTACAGTATCTATTATATTATGACAGACCAGCTAGATCTACTGTCTCTATTATATTATGACAGACCAGCTAGATCTAATGTCTCTATTATATTATGACAGACCAGCTAGATCCACTGTCTCTATTATACAATGACAGACCAGCTAGATCTACTGCCTCTATTATATTATGACAGACCAGCTAGATCTACTGTCTCTATTATATTATGACAGAGCAGCTAGATCTACTGTCTCTATTATATAATGACAGCCCAGCTAGATATAATGGCTCTATTATATTATGACAAACCAGCTAGATCTACTGTCACTATTGTTTTATGACAGACCAGCTAGATCTACTGTCTCTATTATATTATGACAGACCAGGTAGATCTACTGTCTCTATTATATTATGACAGTTCAGCTAGATATACTGTCTCTATTATATTATAACAGACCAGCTAGATCTACAGTATCTGTTATATTATGACAGACCAGCTAGATCTACTGTCTCTATTATATTATGACAGACCAGCTAGATATATTGTCTCTATTATATTATGACAGACCAGCTAGATCTAATGTCTCTATTATATTATGACAGACCAGCTAGATCCACTGTCTCTATTATACAATGACACACCAGCTAGATCTACTGCCTCTATTATATTATGACAGACCAGCTAGATCTACTGTCTCTATTATACAATGACAGACCAGCTAGATCTACTGCCTCTATTATATTATGACAGAGCAGCTAGATGTACAGTATCTATTATATTATGACAGACCAGCTAGATCTACTGTCTCTATTATATTATGACAGGCCAGCTAGATCTACTGTCTCTATTATGTTATGATAGACCAGCTAGATCTAATGTCTCTATTACATTATGACAGACCAGCTAGATCTAATGTCTCTATTATATTATGAAAGACCAGCTAGATCTACTGTCTCTATTATATAATGACAGACCAGCTAGATATACTGGCTCTATTATATTATGACAGACCAGCTAGATCTACAGTATCTATTATATTATGACAGACTAGCTAGATCAACTGTCTCTATTATTTTATGACAGACCAGCTAGATATATTGTCTCTATTATATTATGACAGACCAGCTAGATATACTGTCTCTATTATATCATGACAGACCAGCTAGATCTACAGTATCTATTATATTATGACAGACCAGCTAGATCTACAGTATCTATTATATTATGACAGACCAGCTAGATCTACAGTATCTATTATATTATGACAGGCCAGCTAGATCTACTGTCTCTATTATATTATGACAGACCAGCTAGATCTAATGTCTCTATTACATTATGACAGACCAGCTAGATCTAATGGCTCTATTATATTATGACAGACCAGCTAGATCTACTGTCTCTATTATATAATGACAGCCCAGCTAGATATAATGTCTCTATTATATTATGACAAACCAGCTAGATCTACTGTCACTATTGTTTTATGACAGACCAGCTAGATCTACTGTCTCTATTATATTATGACAGACCAGGTAGATCTACTGTCTCTATTATATTATGACAGTTCAGCTAGATATACTGTCTCTATTATATTATAACAGACCAGCTAGATCTACAGTATCTATTATATTATGACAGACCAGCTAGATCTACTGTCTCTATTATATTATGACAGACCAGGTAGATCTACTGTCTCTATTATATTATGACAGTTCAGCTAGATATACTGTCTCTATTATATTATAACAGACCAGCTAGATCTACAGTATCTGTTATATTATGACAGACCAGCTAGATCTACTGTCTCTATTATATTATGACAGACCAGCTAGATATATTGTCTCTATTATATTATGACAGACCAGCTAGATCTAATGTCTCTATTATATTATGACAGACCAGCTAGATCCACTGTCTCTATTATACAATGACAGACCAGCTAGATCTACTGCCTCTATTATATTATGACAGACCAGCTAGATCTACTGTCTCTATTATACAATGACAGACCAGCTAGATCTACTGCCTCTATTATATTATGACAGAGCAGCTAGATGTACAGTATCTATTATATTATGACAGACCAGCTAGATCTACTGTCTCTATTATATTATGACAGGCCAGCTAGATCTACTGTCTCTATTATGTTATGATAGACCAGCTAGATCTAATGTCTCTATTACATTATGACAGACCAGCTAGATCTAATGTCTCTATTATATTATGAAAGACCAGCTAGATCTACTGTCTCTATTATATAATGACAGACCAGCTAGATATACTGCCTCTATTATATTATGACAGACCAGCTAGATCTACAGTATCTATTATATTATGACAGACTAGCTAGATCAACTGTCTCTATTATTTTATGACAGACCAGCTAGATATATTGTCTCTATTATATTATGACAGACCAGCTAGATATACTGTCTCTATTATATCATGACAGACCAGCTAGATCTACAGTATCTATTATATTATGACAGACCAGCTAGATCTACAGTATCTATTATATTATGACAGACCAGCTAGATCTACAGTATCTATTATATTATGACAGGCCAGCTAGATCTACTGTCTCTATTATATTATGACAGACCAGCTAGATCTAATGTCTCTATTACATTATGACAGACCAGCTACATCTAATGGCTCTATTATATTATGACAGACCAGCTAGATCTACTGTCTCTATTATATAATAACAGCCCAGCTAGATATAATGTCTCTATTATATTATGACAAACCAGCTAGATCTACTGTCACTATTGTTTTATGACAGACCAGCTAGATCTACTGTCTCTATTATATTATGACAGACCAGGTAGATCTACTGTCTCTATTATATTATGACAGTTCAGCTAGATATACTGTCTCTATTATATTGTAACAGACCAGCTAGATCTACAGTATCTATTATATTATGACAGACCAGCTAGATCTACTGTCTCTATTATATTATGACAGACCAGCTAGATCTACTGTCTCTATTATACAATGACAGACCAGCTAGATCTACTGCCTCTATTATATTATGACAGAGCAGCTAGATGTACAGTATCTATTATATTATGACAGACCAGCTAGATCTACTGTCTCTATTATATTATGACAGGCCAGCTAGATCTACTGTCTCTATTATGTTATGATAGACCAGCTAGATCTAATGTCTCTATTACATTATGACAGACCAGCTAGATCTAATGTCTCTATTATATTATGAAAGACCAGCTAGATCTACTGTCTCTATTATATAATGACAGACCAGCTAGATATACTGTCTCTATTATATTATGACAGACCAGCTAGATCTACAGTATCTATTATATTATGACAGACTAGCTAGATCAACTGTCTCTATTATTTTATGACAGACCAGCTAGATATATTGTCTCTATTATATTATGACAGACCAGCTAGATATACTGTCTCTATTATATCATGACAGACCAGCTAGATCTACAGTATCTATTATATTATGACAGACCAGCTAGATCTACAGTATCTATTATATTATGACAGACCAGCTAGATCTACAGTATCTATTATATTATGACAGGCCAGCTAGATCTACTTTCTCTATTATATTATGACAGACCAGCTAGATCTAATGTCTCTATTACATAATGACAGCCCAGCTAGATATAATGTCTCTATTATATTATGACAAACCAGCTAGATCTACTGTCACTATTGTTTTATGACAGACCAGCTAGATCTACTGTCTCTATTATATTATGACAGACCAGGTAGATCTACTGTCTCTATTATATAATGACAGCCCAGCTAGATATAATGTCTCTATTATATTATGACAAACCAGCTAGATCTACTGTCACTATTGTTTTATGACAGACCAGCTAGATCTACTGTCTCTATTATATTATGACAGACCAGGTAGATCTACTGTCTCTATTATATTATGACAGTTCAGCTAGATATACTGTCTCTATTATATTATAACAGACCAGCTAGATCTACAGTATCTATTATATTATGACAGACCAGCTAGATCTACTGTCTCTATTATATTATGACAGACCAGGTAGATCTACTGTCTCTATTATATTATGACAGTTCAGCTAGATATACTGTCTCTATTATATTATAACAGACCAGCTAGATCTACAGTATCTGTTATATTATGACAGACCAGCTAGATCTACTGTCTCTATTATATTATGACAGACCAGCTAGATATATTGTCTCTATTATATTATGACAGACCAGCTAGATCTAATGTCTCTATTATATTATGACAGACCAGCTAGATCCACTGTCTCTATTATACAATGACAGACCAGCTAGATCTACTGCCTCTATTATATTATGACAGACCAGCTAGATCTACTGTCTCTATTATACAATGACAGACCAGCTAGATCTACTGCCTCTATTATATTATGACAGAGCAGCTAGATGTACAGTATCTATTATATTATGACAGACCAGCTAGATCTACTGTCTCTATTATATTATGACAGGCCAGCTAGATCTACTGTCTCTATTATGTTATGATAGACCAGCTAGATCTAATGTCTCTATTACATTATGACAGACCAGCTAGATCTAATGTCTCTATTATATTATGAAAGACCAGCTAGATCTACTGTCTCTATTATATAATGACAGACCAGCTAGATATACTGCCTCTATTATATTATGACAGACCAGCTAGATCTACAGTATCTATTATATTATGACAGACTAGCTAGATCAACTGTCTCTATTATTTTATGACAGACCAGCTAGATATATTGTCTCTATTATATTATGACAGACCAGCTAGATATACTGTCTCTATTATTTTATGACAGACCAGCTAGATATACTGTCTCTATTATATTATGACAGACCAGCTAGATCTAATGTCTCTATTACATTATGACAGACCAGCTAGATCTACTGTCTCTATTATATTATGACAGACCAGCTAGATCTACTGTCTCTATTATATTATGAAAGACCAGCTAGATCTACTGTCTCTATTATATCATGACAGACCAGCTAGATCTACAGTATCTATTATATTATGATAGACCAGCTAGATCAACTGTCTCTATTATTTTATGACAGACCAGCTAGATATATTGTCTCTATTATATTATGTAAGGGAAGTCCCCCCCCAATTGTACAAAATAACATGGCAAGTTATTGGCACCGGGCGCAGCATATACACGATGGACAAATACACTATTTCTGGCGGTGTTTCATCCAAAGTTGATGGCAAATGCCATGCTGTAAATGAGCTGTGTAACACTCCAAAATTCCTATAGTGGGCGACTGTGTTCTATCTAAATTTTTCATAGGCCTTTTGTAACGCAAGTCAAGACCCAAGAGTAAAATTTTGAGATTTTGAAAGTTTTGGCAAAAACTTATCACCCCCTTAAAAAAGTGCTTTCTGGACCGTTTTTCGAAATTCTTTCGAGGTTTATGTCAATTACACATGTGTAAGAACTATATGAAAATACTTTTTTCAAATTTTATTAACATAATTTTTTTTGAAATTTTATTTGAACTTAAGGTATATGTTTTGTGCATTTGGAATGTGATTTCATAGGAAGTCAAAAGTCAAAAGTCAAAAATGTCAAAAATTTGGAAAAAACGTATCACCCCCTTAAAAAAAGTGCTTTCTGGACCGTTTTTTGAAATTCTTTCGAGTTTTATGTCAATTACACGTGTAAGAACTGTATGAAAATACTTTTGTCAAATTTTATTAACATAATTTTTTTGAAATTTTTATTTGTACTTAAGAAATATGTTTTGTGCATTTGGAATGTGAATTCATAGGAAGTCAAAAGTCAAAAGTCAAAAATGTCAAAAATTTGGAAAAAACGTATCACCCCCTTTAAAAAAGTGCTTTCTGGACCGTTTTTCGAAATTCTTTCAATTTTTATGTCAATTACACATGTGTAAGAACTGTATGAAAATACTTTTGTCAAATTTTATTAACATAATTTTTTGGACATTTTTATTTGGACTTAAGGAATATGTTTTGTCCATTTGGAATGTGATTTCATAGGAAGTCAAAAGTTAAAAGTCAAAAATGTTAAAAATGTGGAAAAAACATATATTCCATTTAAAAAAGTGCTTTCTGGACCGTTTTTTGAAATTCTTTCGATTTTTACGTCAATTACACATGTAATAAGAACTGTATGAAAATACTTTAGTCACATTTTACTATCATCATTTTTTATAAATGTTTACTTGTACTTAAGGAATATGTTTTGTGCATTTGCAATCTGATTTAATACGAAGTCAAAAATGTGAATAAATTAGAAAAAACGTATCACCCCCCAAACCTCCATAAATCACTCAGGCCAGCACCCATTGATTTGGGGCCGTAGTATAGTGCTCCCATGGACGTCTGGATGACACCTAAAAGCATTTAAAACCGTTTTGAAAAATGACGCCTGGTAACCCAAAACATGAAACATAGAATATTTTTTGACTTTGTTTGGAAACCTCCATAAATCACTCAGGCCGTACCCCATTGACTCGAGAAGAAAAAACATAAAATATTTTCCAGTAAAAAAACAGAATATTTTCTGAGTTTTTGTGAAAACCTCCATAAAACACTCAGGCCAGCCCCCATTGATTTTTGGCCGTAGAATAGTGCTCCCAGAGCGGGTATGGAGGTCTGGATGCTCCCTAAACGCAATTTCAACCATCTTGAAACATGGCACCTGGTAACCCCAAAAAAATACCAGGTGCCCGAACAGTTTGGACTTGTGTGTGTGTGTGAGCTTTTCTTTGACATCTGTTTAGAGAAATGACTGATTTACAGTTCATGAAGGTTGCCTAATCACACACTTAAAGTTTTGGAAAGATCTGACTTTTTTAACCCTTTGAAACAGCACCTATGACCCCATTTTAAGGCACTTCCGGTTGGCACAGGAAGCTATAAGTAAATACCTATCCTGATCGGGGTATGCTTTTACAGAATCCTGAGTTTTAAGTCTATACGTTAAGAACTGACTGATTTACACAGGGTTGAATGCACTATATATCACAAACTGCTGGTTGGGTATGGCAAAACACTTTTAGGGTGATTTTATCACTTCCGGTTGCTCCAGGAAGCTTAGAATCAACACAGGTAGACCTCATAGTGGCTTGATGGATTGTCATTGAAGACAGGTTCATAAGACATTCATAACCCACATAGGGTTTATTTAAAGAATGCACGTTACATTTGCATATGATTCAACAGTGAAAAACATCACATCATATTGCAAACATAACACACTGTTGAATCATATTGCAAACACACACTGTTACATTTGCAATATGATGTGTTGAATCATATTGCAAACATAACACACACTGTTACGTTTGCAATATGATGTGTTGGATCATATTGCAAACATAACACACACTGTTACATTTGCAATATGATGTGTTGAATCATATTGCAAATCTAACGTGCATTTGCAATATGATGTGATGTTGAATCATATTGCAAATGTAACGTACATTCTCTTAAATACTTTAGAAATGCAAAAGTCAACGTCCTGATGACCTCAGGATGGCCGGGCAGTGATAGTGGTTCCTCTCCATCGCTCGTTGTGTTAAATTTCATCATGTCGCTTTTTGTGATGGTACCCCCCCGTTGAAACATATTGCAAATGTACAAAAGTCAAGTAGCAAGTCGGTGTCCATCAGTCAATTAGATATATTCAGACACCAAACTGATACCATCTGACACCAAACTCACTTTTACCAACTCCTTTAGAAGCCAACTATAACATATTTCAGAGCAGGCCCAAAATTCACAGCGCCTTCCATTTAAACCATAATAAAACAAATAATACGTAGTTATGTTCTAGCTGCGGGTCCAGTTCTCACATTATGTTTAGCCCTATGTGAGGCGACCTCGAATCCCAAGTTTCGGCTCGATAGGTCATTCGGTGCCCGAGCAATACCTTAATTGGTGCTGAAAATCCACTTTTTTCATTGCCTTGCTACGGGGTCCTTGAATGAGCAATCAAACAGGCTCGTTGGGGTCTGACTCTATGGGCCGAGCCGGTTTCAATGCACCTAGTCTTGAGACTCTGGGACTTTTCTAAATGTCGTCCGTTTCGTTGAGCTGAAAATGAATTGAAAACATAGCAAATACACGAGGCTGTTTATCGGTCTGAGAACCTTCTAGAGCCACATAACTCACCGTGCACAATCGACCTGAGGTCTAGAACAGGTTTGTAAAGTTTCAGAACTCTAAGTCTGACGGTTCTTTAAAAGTTGGAACAAAAGTAACTACTACAGGCACTGTCTGCCTCTTAGCCCCTCAGTGTGTCCCTCCATCATTTCTGTTTGGGTGTGTAAATTTTTCTTTGAAATCTGATGGGACTAATGACTGATTTACAGTTCAGGAGGGTTGCCTAATCACAATTATGAAGTTTTGGAAAGATTTGACATTTTTAACCCTTCAAAACAGCCCATTTGACACCAATTATGGCACTTCCGGTTGGCACAGGAAGCTGAAAGTAAAGACATATACTCACTGGAGTATGCTGTTACAGAATCCTGAATTTTAAGTCTATATGTTAAAAATTGACTGATTTACATAGGGCTGAATGCACTATTTCTCTCAAATTGCAGGGTGCTTATTGCAAACACTTTTAGGGTGATTTTAACCACTTCCGGTTGCTCCAGGAAGCTTAGAATCGACACAGGTAGACCTCATGGTGGCCTAATGGACTGTCATCAAAGACAGGTTCATAAGACATTCATAACCCACATAGGCTTCAGGTTGAATTTAGGGGAGCAGTCAATGTATTCCTATGGGGCGAAATGTCATTGTAAACTGTTTGATGTAAACACCTTCTTTTAACTGTGAAGGGTTAATGCCACAAGCTCAAGGATAGGCTTGCACAGATCGGGAGGACCTTAAGAACATTCCAGAGGTGAAATTGTGTTTCTAACCTTAACGGTTCTCTCTCTGTGTCCCAAAAGCAAATAAAATTGACATTGAGGTCAAAAGGTCATTCGTGTCCGTTCTCTTGTAACGGTCGCTGCGCTCAGACCGAGTGAGCTACGGTCAAGCGGGGCATCTCGTTGAACTCGGCACGGCCTAGGGATAATGGGAATGCCATTGCCGGCTTTGTGTGTCTTTAAGCACCGTACTTTTTCACTCCATCATTGCTTTGTGTGTGTGTTTTTGTGTGAGAGAGAGCTTTCCTTTGACATCTGCTTAGAGAAATGACTGATTTACAGTTCATGAGGCTTGTCTAATCACACAAATGAAGTTTTGAAAAGTTCTGACCTTTTTAACCCTTCGAAACAGCACCATGACACCATTTTAAGGCACTTCCGGTTGGCACAGGAAGCTATAGGTAAACACATATCTTGACTGGGGTATGCTGTTACAGAATCCTGAGTTTTAAGTCTATACGTTAAGAATTGACTGATCTACATAGGGTTGAATGCAGTGATTTTCAAAATTGCAAGTCATGTATATCTGGACACTTTTTAGGGTGATTTTAACCACTTCCGGTTGCTCCAGGTAGCTTAAAATCAACACAGGTAGACCTCATAGTAGCCTGATGGATTGTTATCAAAGACAGGTTCATAAGACATTCATAACCCACATAGGCTTCAGGTTGAATTTAGGGGAGCAGTCAATGTATTCCTATGGGGCGAAATGTCATTGTAAACTGTTTGATGTAAACACCTTCTTTTAACTGTGAAGGGTTAATGCCACAAGCTCAAGGATAGGCTTGCACAGATCGGGAGGACCTTAAGAACATTCCAGAGGTGAAATTGTGTTTCTAACCTTAACGGTTCTCTCTCTGTGTCCCAAAAGCAAATAAAATTGACATTGAGGTCAAAAGGTCATTCGTGTCCGTTCTCTTGTAACGGTCGCTGCGCTCAGACCGAGTGAGCTACGGTCAAGCGGGGCATCTCGTTGAACTCGGCACGGCCTAGGGATAATGGGAATGCCATTGCCGGCTTTGTGTGTCTTTAAGCACCGTACTTTTTCACTCCATCATTGCTTTGTGTGTGTGTTTTTGTGTGAGAGAGAGCTTTCCTTTGACATCTGCTTAGAGAAATGACTGATTTACAGTTCATGAGGCTTGTCTAATCACACAAATGAAGTTTTGAAAAGTTCTGACCTTTTTAACCCTTCGAAACAGCACCATGACACCATTTTAAGGCACTTCCGGTTGGCACAGGAAGCTATAGGTAAACACATATCTTGACTGGGGTATGCTGTTACAGAATCCTGAGTTTTAAGTCTATACGTTAAGAATTGACTGATCTACATAGGGTTGAATGCAGTGATTTTCAAAATTGCAAGTCATGTATATCTGGACACTTTTTAGGGTGATTTTAACCACTTCCGGTTGCTCCAGGTAGCTTAAAATCAACACAGGTAGACCTCATAGTAGCCTGATGGATTGTTATCAAAGACAGGTTCATAAGACATTCATAACCCACATAGGCTTCAGGTTGAATTTAGAGGAGCAGTCAATGTATTCCTATGGGGCGAAATGTCATTGTAAAATGTTTGATGTAAACGCCTTCTTTTAACTGTGAAGGGTTAATGCCACAAGGTCAAGGTTAGGCTTGCACAGATCGGGAGGACCTTAGGATTGTTCCTGAGGTGAAATTGTGCTTCTAACCTTAACGGTTCTCTCTCTGTCTCCCAAAAGCAAATGAAATTGACATTGAGGTCAAAAGGTCATTTGTGTCCGTTCTCTTGTAACGGTCGCTGCGCTCAGACCGAGCGAGCTACGGTCAAGCGGGGCATCCCGTTGAACTCGGCACGGCCTGGAGAATATGGCGATGTCATTTTAGTGGTGATTTCAGAATGCTATTTTGGTGCATTCATGGAAGGCGCTGTGAATTTTGGGCCTGCTCTGAAATATGTGATAGTTGGCTTCTAAAGGAGTTGTAAAAAGTGAGTTTGGAGTCAGATGGTATCAGTTTGGTGTCTGAAAATAACCAATTGACTGATGGACACTTGCTAGTTGACTTTTGTTGACACTTGCTAGTTGACTTGCTAGTCGACTTTTGTACATTTGCAATATGTTTCAACGCGGGGGTACCATCACCAAAATCGACATGATGAAATTTCACGCAACGAGCGTTGGAGAGGAACCACTATCACTGCCCGGCCATCCTGAGGTCATCAGGACGTTGACTTTTGTATTTCTAAAGTATTTAAAGAATGCACGTTACATTTGCAATATGATTCAACATCACATCATATTGCAAATCTAACGTGCATTTGCAATATGATGTGATGTTGAATCATATTGCAAATGTAACGTACATTCTCTTAAATACTTTAGAAATGCAAAAGTCAACGGTCTGATGACCTCAGGATGGCCGGGCAGTGATAGTGGTTCCTCTCCATCGCTCGTTTCGTGAAATTTCATCATGTCGCTTTTTCCTCATGGTACCTCCCCGTTGAAACATATTGCAAATGTACAAAAGTCAACGAGCAAGTCAGTGTCCATCAGTCAAATAGATATTTTCAGACACCAAACTGATACCATCTGACTCCAAACTCACTTTTTCCAACTCCTTTAGATGCCAACTATAACATATTTCAGAGCAGGCCCAAAATTCACAGCGCCTTCCATTTAAACCATAATAAAACAAATAATACGTAGTTATGTTCTAGCTGCGGGTCCAGTTCACACATTATGTTTAGCCCTATGTGAAGCGACCTCGAATCCCAAGTTTCGGCTCGATAGGTCATTCGGTGCCCGAGCAAAACCCTAATTGGTGCTGAAATTCCACTTTTTTCATTGCCTTGCTACGGGGTCCTTGAATGAGCAATCAAACAGGCTCGTTGGGGTCTGTCTCTATGGGCCGAGCCGGTTTCAACGCACCTAGTCTTGAGACTCTGGGACTTTTCTAAAGGTCGTCCGTTTCGTTGAGGTCAAAATGAATTGAAAACATGGCAAATACACGAGGCTTTTTATCGATCCGAGAACCTTCTAGAGTCATATAATTCACCGTGCACAATCGACCTGAGGTCTAGAACAGGTTTGTAAATTTTCAGAACTCTAGGTCTGACGGTTCTTTAAAAGTTGGAACAAAAGTAACTACTGCAGGCACTGTCTGCCTCTTAGCCCCTCAGTGTGTCCCTCCATCATTTCTGTGTCGGTGTGTATTTTTTTTTGTTGAAATCTGATGGGATGAAGAACTGATTTACAGTTCATGAGGGTTGTCTATTCACATATATGAAGTTTTGGAAAGATTTGACATTTTTAACCCTTCGAAACAGCCCATTTGACACCAGTTATGGCACTTCCGGTTGTCACAGGAAGCTATAAATAAACACATATCATCACTGGAGTAGGCTGTTACAGAATCCTGAGTTTTAAGTCTGTATGTTAAAAATTGACTGATTTACATAGGGCTGAATGCACTATTTCTCTCAAACTGCAGGTTGGCTATGGCAAACACTTTTAGGGTGATTTAACCACTTCCGGTTGCTCCAGGAAGCTTAGAATCGACACAGGTAGACTTCATGGTGGCTTGATGGACTGACATCAAAGACAGGTTCATAAGACAATCATAACCCACATAGGCTTTAGGTTGAATTTAGAGGTGCAGTCAATGTATTCCAATGGGGAGACATTTCATTGTAAACTATTTGATGTAAACACCAGCTTTTAACTGTGAAGGGTTAATGCCACAAGGTCAGGGTTAGGCTTGCACAGATCGGGAGGACCTTAAGAACACTCCTGAGGTGAAATTGTGTTTCTAACCTTAACGGTTCTCTCTCTGTGTCCCAAAAGCAAATGAAATTGACATTGAGGTCAAAAGGTCATTTGTGTCCGTTCTCTTGTAACGGTCGCTGCGCTCAGACCGAGCGAGCTACGGTCAAGCGGGGCGTCTCGTTGAACTCGGCACGGCCTAGAGATAATAGTAATGCCATTGTGGGCTTTGTGTGTCTTTAAGCACCGTACTTTTTCACTCCATCCTTCCTTTTTGTGTGTGTGTGTTTGTGTGAGAGAGCTTTTCTTTGACATCTGTTGGGAAAAATGACTGATTACAGTTCATGAGGGTTGTCTAATCACACAAGTGAAGTTTTGAAAAGATCTGACCTTATTACCCTTCAAACCTGACCCTGTGGCACAATTTTAAGGTACTTCCAGTTGACATAGGAAGCTGAAATTGAACACATACCCTCCTTGGCGTAGGCTCTTATATAATATTGAGTTTTAAGTCTTTATGTTAAGAACTGACTTATTTAAAGAGGGTTAAATGAGTGTGTGTTATTTCATAAAATCATATAAAATCACAGGATTCTCGCAGAGCTTCGAGACCCACTTTAAAAATGTACGTCTGAACACACTGCAACTGGATCTGTGATTTTTTGGAAAAAAAAATTCCTCTTTGTGAACATCACCAAACGGTCAATGTACGATTTCTCTTAAATTACGATAGATAAATGGCTGGTTCTTTTTTTCCTGACACCGTATGCTTATGTACTTTGACATGAAGCGGTCAAATTAGCACCCTACTTGCGTTTTAACCCTTTAATCCCAGAAAAATGGCCATAACTCAAAAAGCGGCGAGGTCTCGACGCCATCTTGTTCGGGGCCAACTGCCCATTACTCCAAACCGACGCTCGCCGAGTTTCGTCTTCGAAATATTTTCAGTTTAGGAGAAAAGGCCGCGCTCGTTTGCCACGTGCTCGTGCGCCTGCAATATGATTTATTTTCCCTCTTGTGGGAATTTTCGAGAATGCAGAAAAAAGTCAAAAATTTGTCATTTTTATAAAACGGAAACCGAAAGTCCGAGACGTTTTTTTGAGTGACTTCCTGAAAGAGCTCTCCGCCGCCCACGGCCCGACGCCGTCCGCGATTTTCTGCGACGTCGCAAGACGTCAGGTAAGGGACCGTACATTTGCAATGGGACTTTCTTCACTAACCATACGGCTCCCGTCTCACACTTCCCTTAAGGTATGACAGACCAGCTAGATATACTCTCTCTATTATTTTATGACAGACCAGCTAGATATACTGTCTCTATTATATTATGACAGACCAGCTAGATCTAATGTCTCTATTACATTATGACAGACCAGCTAGATCTACTGTCTCTATTATATTATGACAGACCAGCTAGATCTACTGTCTCTATTATATTATGAAAGACCAGCTAGATCTACTGTCTCTATTATATCATGACAGACCAGCTAGATCTACAGTATCTATTATATTATGATAGACCAGCTAGATCTACAGTATCTATTATATTATGACAGGCCAGCTAGATCTACTGTCTCTATTATATTATGACAGACCAGCTAGATCTAATGTCTCTATTACATTATGACAGACCAGCTAGATCTAATGGCTCTATTATATTATGACAGACCAGCTAGATCTACTGTCTCTATTATATAATGACAGCCCAGCTAGATCTATTGTCTCTATTATATTATGACAAACCAGCTAGATCTACTGTCACTATTGTTTTATGACAGACCAGCTAGATCTACTGTCTCTATTATATTATGACAGACCAGGTAGATCTACTGTCTCTATTATATTATGACAGTTCAGCTAGATATACTGTCTCTATTATATTATGACAGACCAGCTAGATCTACAGTATCTATTATATTATGACAGACCAGCTAGATCTACTGTCTCTATTATATTATGACAGACCAGCTAGATCTACTGTCTCTATTATATTATGACAGACCAGCTAGATATATTGTCTCTATTATATTATGACAGACCAGCTAGATCTAATGTCTCTATTATATTGTGACAGACCAGCTAGATCCACTGTCTCTATTATACAATGACAGACCAGCTAGATCTACTGCCTCTATTATATTATGACAGAGCAGCTAGATCTACTGTCTCTATTATACAATGACAGACCAGCTAGATCTAATGCCTCTATTATATTATGACAGAGCAGCTAGATGTACAGTATCTATTATATTATGACAGACCAGCTAGATCTACTGTCTCTATTATATTATGACAGGCCAGCTAGATCTACTGTCTCTATTATATTATGACAGACCAGCTAGATCTAATGTCTCTATTACATTATGACAGACCAGCTAGATCTAATGTCTCTATTATATTATGACAGACCAGCTAGATCTACTGTCTCTATTATATAATGACAGACCAGCTAGATCTACTGCCTCTATTATATTATGACAGACCAGCTAGATCTACAGTATCTATTATATTGTGACAGACCAGCTAGATCAACTGGCTCTATTATTTTATGACAGACCAGCTAGATATACTGTCTCTATTATATTATGACAGACCAGCTAGATCTACTGTCTCTATTATATAATGACAGACCAGCTAGATCTACTGCCTCTATTATATTATGACAGACCAGCTAGATCTACAGTATCTATTATATTATGACAGACCAGCTAGATCAACTGTCTCTATAATTTTATGACAGACCAGCTAGATATATTGTCTCTATTATATTATGACAGACGAGCTAGATATACTGTCTCTATTATTTTATGACAGACCAGCTAGATATACTGTCTCTATTATATTATGACAGACCAGCTAGATCTAATGTCTCTATTAGATTATGACAGACCAGCTAGATCTACTGTCTCTATTATATTATGACAGACCAGCTAGATATATTGTCTCTATTATATTATGACAGACCAGCTAGATATACTGTCTCTATTATTTTATGACAGACCAGCTAGATATACTGTCTCTATTATATTATGACAGACCAGCTAGATCTAATGTCTCTATTACATTATGACAGACCAGCTAGATCTACTGTCTCTATTATATTATGACAGACCAGCTAGATCTACTCTCTCTATTATATTATGAAAGACCAGCTAGATCTACTGTCTCTATTATATCATGACAGACCAGCTAGATCTACAGTATCTATTATATTATGAAAGACCAGCTAGATCTACTGTCTCTATTATATCATGACAGACCAGCTAGATCTACAGTATCTATTATATTATGACAGACCAGCTAGATCTACTGTCTCTATTATATCATGACAGACCAGCTAGATCTACAGTATCTATTATATTATGAAAGACCAGCTAGATCTACTGTCTCTATTATATCATGACAGACCAGCTAGATCTACAGTATCTATTATATTATGATAGACCAGCTAGATCAACTGTCTCTATTATTTTATGACAGACCAGCTAGATATATTGTCTCTATTATATTATGACAGACCAGCTAGATATACTGTCTCTATTATTTTATGACAGACCAGCTAGATATACTGTCTCTATTACATTATGACAGACCAGCTAGATCTAATGTCTCTATTACATTTTGACAGACCAGCTAGATCTACTGTCTCTATTATATTATGACAGACCAGCTAGATCTACTGTCTCTATTATATTATGAAAGACCAGCTAGATCTACTGTCTCTATTATATCATGACAGACCAGCTAGATCTACAGTATCTATTATATTATGATAGACCAGCTAGATCAACTGTCTCTATTATTTTATGACAGACCAGCTAGATATATTGTCTCTATTATATTATGACAGACCAGCTAGATATACTGTCTCTATTATTTTATGACAGACCAGCTAGATATACTGTCTCTATTACATTATGACAGACCAGCTAGATCTAATGTCTCTATTACATTATGACAGACCAGCTAGATCTACTGTCTCTATTATATTATGACAGACCAGCTAGATCTACTGTCTCTATTATATTATGAAAGACCAGCTAGATCTACTGCCTCTATTATATTATGACAGACCAGCTAGATCTACTGTCTCTATTATATTATGAAAGACCAGCTAGATCTACTGTCTCTATTATATCATGACAGACCAGCTAGATCTACAGTATCTATTATATTATGATAGACCAGCTAGATCTACAGTATCTATTATATTATGACAGGCCAGCTAGATCTAATGTCTCTATTATATTATGACAGACCAGCTAGATCTAATGGCTCTATTATATTATGACAGACCAGCTAGATCTTCTGTCTCTATTATATAATGACAGCCCAGCTAGATCTATTGTCTCTATTATATTATGACAAACCAGCTAGATCTACTCTCACTATTGTTTTATGACAGACCAGCTAGATCTACTGTCTCTATTATATTATGACAGACCAGCTAGATCTACTGTCTCTATTATATTATGACAGACCAGCTAGATATATTGTCTCTATTATATTATGACAGACCAGCTAGATCTAATGTCTCTATTATATTGTGACAGACCAGCTAGATCCACTGTCTCTATTATACAATGACAGACCAGCTAGATCTACTGCCTCTATTATATTATGACAGAGCAGCTAGATCTACTGTCTCTATTATACAATGACAGACCAGCTAGATCTAATGCCTCTATTATATTATGACAGAGCAGCTAGATGTACAGAATCAATTATATTATGACAGACCAGCTAGATCTACTGTCTCTATTATATTATGACAGGCCAGCTAGATCTACTGTCTCTATTATATTATGACAGACCAGCTAGATCTAATGTCTCTATTACATTATGACAGACCAGCTAGATATAATGTCTCTATTATATTATGACAGACCAGCTAGATCTACTGTCTCTATTATATAATGACAGACCAGCTAGATCTACTGCCTCTATTATATTATGACAGACCAGCTAGATCTACAGTATCTATTATATTATGACAGACCAGCTAGATCTACTGTCTCTATTATATTATGACAGACCAGCTAGATCTACTGTCTCTATTATATTATGACAGACCAGCTAGATCTACTGTCTCTATTATATTATGACAGACCAGCTAGATCTACTGTCTCTATTATATTATGACAGACCAGCTAGATCTACTGTCTCTATTATATTATGACAGACCAGCTAGATCTACTGTCTCTATTATATTATGACAGACCAGCTAGATCTACTGTCTCTATTATATTATGACAGACCAGCTAGATCTACTGTCTCTATTATATTATGACAGACCAGCTAGATCTACTGTCTCTATTATATTATGACAGACCAGCTAGATCTACTGTCTCTATTATATTATGACAGACCAGCTAGATCTACTGTCTCTATTATATTATGACAGACCAGCTAGATCTACTGTCTCTATTATATTATGACAGACCAGCTAGATCTACTGTCTCTATTATATTATGACAGACCAGCTAGATCTACTGTCTCTATTATATTATGACAGACCAGCTAGATCTACTGTCTCTATTATATTATGACAGACCAGCTAGATCTACTGTCTCTATTATATTATGACAGACCAGCTAGATCTACTGTCTCTATTATATTATGACAGACCAGCTAGATCTACTGTCTCTATTATATTATGACAGACCAGCTAGATCTACTGTCTCTATTATATTATGACAGACCAGCTAGATCTACTGTCTCTATTATATTATGACAGACCAGCTAGATCTACTGTCTCTATTATATTATGACAGACCAGCTAGATCTACTGTCTCTATTATATTATGACAGACCAGCTAGATCTACTGTCTCTATTATATTATGACAGACCAGCTAGATCTACTGTCTCTATTATATTATGACAGACCAGCTAGATCTACTGTCTCTATTATATTATGACAGACCAGCTAGATCTACTGTCTCTATTATATTATGACAGACCAGCTAGATCTACTGTCTCTATTATATTATGACAGACCAGCTAGATCTACTGTCTCTATTATATTATGACAGACCAGCTAGATCTACTGTCTCTATTATATTATGACAGACCAGCTAGATCTACTGTCTCTATTATATTATGACAGACCAGCTAGATCCACTGTCTCTATTATACAATGACAGACCAGCTAGATCTACTGCCTCTATTATATTATGACAGACCAGCTAGATCTACTGTCTCTATTATACAATGACAGACCAGCTAGATCTACTGCCTCTATTATATTATGACAGAGCAGCTAGATGTACAGTATCTATTATATTATGACAGACCAGCTAGATCTACTGTCTCTATTATATTATGACAGGCCAGCTAGATCTACTGTCTCTATTATGTTATGATAGACCAGCTAGATCTAATGTCTCTATTACATTATGACAGACCAGCTAGATCTAATGTCTCTATTATATTATGAAAGACCAGCTAGATCTACTGTCTCTATTATATAATGACAGACCAGCTAGATATACTGCCTCTATTATATTATGACAGACCAGCTAGATCTACAGTATCTATTATATTATGACAGACTAGCTAGATCTACTGTCTCTATTATGTTATGACAGACCAGCTAGATCTAATGTCTCTATTACATTATGACAGACCAGCTAGATCTAATGTCTCTATTATATTATGACAGACCAGCTAGATATACTGTCTCTATTATATCATGACAGACCAGCTAGATCTACAGTATCTATTATATTATGACAGACCAGCTAGATCTACAGTATCTATTATATTATGACAGACCAGCTAGATCTACAGTATCTATTATATTATGACAGGCCAGCTAGATCTACTGTCTCTATTATATTATGACAGACCAGCTAGATCTAATGTCTCTATTACATTATGACAGACCAGCTAGATCTAATGGCTCTATTATATTATGACTGACCAGCTAGATCTACTGTCTCTATTATATAATAACAGCCCAGCTAGATATAATGTCTCTATTATATTATGACAAACCAGCTAGATCTACTGTCACTATTGTTTTATGACAGACCAGCTAGATCTACTGTCTCTATTATATTATGACAGACCAGGTAGATCTACTGTCTCTATTATATTATGACAGTTCAGCTAGATATACTGTCTCTATTATATTGTAACAGACCAGCTAGATCTACAGTATCTATTATATTATGACAGACCAGCTAGATCTACTGTCTCTATTATATTATGACAGACCAGCTAGATCTACTGTCTCTATTATATTATGACAGACCAGCTAGATCTACAGTATCTATTATATTATGACAGACCAGCTAGATCTACTGTCTCTATTATATTATGACAGACCAGATAGATCTACAGTCTCTATTATATTATGACAGACCAGCTAGATCTACTGTCTCTATTATATAATGACAGACCAGCTAGATATACTGCCTCTATTATATTATGACAGACCAGCTAGATCTACAGTCTCTATTATATTATGACAGACCAGCTAGATCTACTGTCTCTATTATATTATGACAGACCAGCTACATCTACTGTCTCTATTATATTATGACAGACCAGCTAGATATATTGTCTCTATTATATTATGACAGACCAGCTAGATATACTGTCTCTATTATACAATGACAGACCAGCTAGATCTACTGCCTCTATTATATTATGACAGACCAGCTAGATCTACTGTCTCTATTATACAATGACAGACCAGCTAGATCTACTGCATCTCTTATATTATGACAGAGCAGCTAGATGTACAGTATCTATTATATTATGACAGACCAGCTAGATCTACTGTCTCTATTATATTATGACAGGCCAGCTAGATCGACTGTCTCTATTATATAATGACAGACCAGCTAGATATACTGCCTCTATTATATTATGACAGACCAGCTAGATCTACAGTATCTATTATATTATGACAGACCAGCTAGATCAACTGTCTCTATTCTTTTATGACAGACCAGCTAGATATATTGTCTCTATTATATTATGACAGACCAGCTAGATATACTGTCTCTATTATATCATGACAGACCAGCTAGATCTACAGTATCTATTATATTATGACAGACCAGCTAGATCTACAGTATCTATTATATTATGACAGTCCAGCTAGATCTACTGTCTCTATTATATTATGACAGACCAGCTAGATCTAATGTCTCTATTACATTATGACAGACCAGCTAGATCTACTGTCTCTATTATATAATGACAGCCCAGCTAGATCTATTGTCTCTATTATATAATGACAGCCCAGCTAGATCTATTGTCTCTATTATATTATGACAAACCAGCTAGATATACTGTCACTATTGGTTATGACAGACCAGCTAGATCTACTGTCTCTATTATATTATGACAGACCAGGTAGATCTACTGTCTCTATTATATTATGACAGACCAGGTAGATCTACTCTCTCTATTATATTATAACAGACCAGCTAGATCTACAGTATCTATAATATTATGACAGACCAGCTAGATCTACTGTCTCTATTATATTATGACAGACCAGCTAGATCTACTGTCTCTATTATATTATGTCAGACCAGCTAGATCTACTGCCTCTATTATATTATGACAGACCAGCTAGATATACTGTCTCTATTATACAATGACAGACCAGCTAGATCTACTCCCTCTCTTATATTATGACAGAGCAGCTAGATGTACAGTATCTATTATATTATGACAGACCAGCTAGATCTACTGTCTCTATTATATTATGACAGGCCAGCTAGATCTACTGTCTCTATTATATAATGACAGACCAGCTAGATATACTGCCTCTATTATATTATGACAGACCAGCTAGATCTACAGTATCTATTATATTATGACAGACCAGCTAGATCAACTGTCTCTATTCTTTTATGACAGACCAGCTAGATATATTGTCTCTATTATATTATGACAGACCAGCTAGATATACTGTCTCTATTATATCATGACAGACCAGCTAGATCTACAGTATCTATTATATTATGACAGACCAGCTAGATCTACAGTATCTATTATATTATGACAGTCCAGCTAGATCTACTGTCTCTATTATATTATGACAGACCAGCTAGATCTAATGTCTCTATTACATTATGACAGACCAGCTAGATCTACTGTCTCTATTATATAATGACAGCCCAGCTAGATCTATTGTCTCTATTATATAATGACAGCCCAGCTAGATCTATTGTCTCTATTATATTATGACAAACCAGCTAGATATACTGTCACTATTGGTTATGACAGACCAGCTAGATCTACTGTCTCTATTATATTATGACAGACCAGGTAGATCTACTGTCTCTATTATATTATGACAGACCAGGTAGATCTACTCTCTCTATTATATTATAACAGACCAGCTAGATCTACAGTATCTATAATATTATGACAGACCAGCTAGATCTACTGTCTCTATTATATTATGACAGACCAGCTAGATCTACTGTCTCTATTATATTATGTCAGACCAGCTAGATCTACTGCCTCTATTATATTATGACAGACCAGCTAGATATACTGTCTCTATTATACAATGACAGACCAGCTAGATCTACTCCCTCTCTTATATTATGACAGAGCAGCTAGATGTACAGTATCTATTATATTATGACAGACCAGCTAGATCTACTGTCTCTATTATATTATGACAGGCCAGCTAGATCTACTGTCTCTATTATATAATGACAGACCAGCTAGATATACTGCCTCTATTATATTATGACAGACCAGCTAGATCTACAGTATCTATTATATTATGACAGACCAGCTAGATCAACTGTCTCTATTCTTTTATGACAGACCAGCTAGATATATTGTCTCTGTTATATTATGACAGACCAGCTAGATATACTGTCTCTATTATATCATGACAGACCAGCTAGATCTACAGTATCTATTATATTATGACAGACCAGCTAGATCTACAGTATCTATTATATTATGACAGTCCAGCTAGATCTACTGTCTCTATTATATTATGACAGACCAGCTAGATCTAATGTCTCTATTACATTATGACAGACCAGCTAGATCTACTGTCTCTATTATATAATGACAGCCCAGCTAGATCTATTGTCTCTATTATATAATGACAGCCCAGCTAGATCTATTGTCTCTATTATATTATGACAAACCAGCTAGATATACTGTCACTATTGGTTATGACAGACCAGCTAGATCTACTGTCTCTATTATATTATGACAGACCAGGTAGATCTACTCTCTCTATTATATTATAACAGACCAGCTAGATCTACAGTATCTATTATATTATGACAGACCAGCTAGATCTACTGTCTCTATTATATTATGACAGACCAGCTAGATCTACTGTCTCTATTATATAATGACAGACCAGTTAGATATACTGCCTCTATTATATTATGACAGACCAGCTAGATCTACAGTATCTATTATATTATGACAGACCAGCTACATCTACTGTCTCTATTATATTATGACAGACCAGCTAGATATATTGTCTCTATTATATTATGACAGACCAACTAGAAATACTGTCTCTATTATATTATGACAGACCAGCTTGATCTACAGTATCGATTATATTATGACAGACAAGCTAGACCTAATGTTTCTATTATATTATGACAGACCAGCTAGATATACTGCCTCTATTATATTATGACAGACCAGCTAGATCTACAGTATCTATTATATTATGACAGACCAGCTAGATCTACTGTCTCTATTACATTATGACAGACCAGCTAGATCTAATGTCTCTATTATATTATGACAGACCAGCTAGATCTACTGTCTCTATTATATAATGACAGACCAGCTAGATCTGCTGCCTCTATTATATTATGACAGACCAGCTAGATCTACAGTATCTATTATATTATGACAGACCAGCTAGATCAACTGTCTCTATTATTTTATGACAGACCAGCTAGATATATTGTCTCTATTATATTATGACAGACCAGCTAGATATACTGTCTCTATTATTTTATGACAGACCAGCTAGATATACTGTCTCTATTATATTATGACAGACCAGCTAGATCTAATGTCTCTATTACATTATGACAGACCAGCTAGATCTACTGTCTCTATTATATTATGACAGACCAGCTAGATCTACTGTCTCTATTATATTATGAAAGACCAGCTAGATCTACTGTCTCTATTATATCATGACAGACCAGCTAGATCTACAGTATCTATTATATTATGATAGACCAGCTAGATCAACTGTCTCTATTATTTTATGACAGACCAGCTAGATATATTGTCTCTATTATATTATGTAAGGGAAGTCCCCCCCCAATTGTACAAAATAACATGGCAAGTTATTGGCACCGGGCGCAGCATATACACGATGGACAAATACACTATTTCTGGCGGTGTTTCATCCAAAGTTGATGGCAAATGCCATGCTGTAAATGAGCTGTGTAACACTCCAAAATTCCTATAGTGGGCGACTGTGTTCTATCTAAATTTTTCATAGGCCTTTTGTAACGCAAGTCAAGACCCAAGAGTAAAATTTTGAGATTTTGAAAGTTTTGGCAAAAACTTATCACCCCCTTAAAAAAGTGCTTTCTGGACCGTTTTTCGAAATTCTTTCGAGTTTTATGTCAATTACACATGTGTAAGAACTATATGAAAATACTTTTTTCAAATTTTATTAACATAATTTTTTTGAAATTTTTATTTGTACTTAAGAAATATGTTTTGTGCATTTGGAATGTGATTTCATAGGAAGTCAAAAGTTAAAAGTCAAAAATGTTAAAAATGTGGAAAAAACATATATTCCATTTAAAAAAGTGCTTTCTGGACCGTTTTTTGAAATTCTTTCGATTTTTACGTCAATTACACATGTAATAAGAACTGTATGAAAATACTTTAGTCACATTTTACTATCATCATTTTTTATAAATGTTTACTTGTACTTAAGGAATATGTTTTGTGCATTTGCAATCTGATTTAATACGAAGTCAAAAATGTGAATAAATTAGAAAAAACGTATCACCCCCCAAACCTCCATAAATCACTCAGGCCAGCACCCATTGATTTGGGGCCGTAGTATAGTGCTCCCATGGACGTCTGGATGACACCTAAAAGCATTTAAAACCGTTTTGAAAAATGACGCCTGGTAACCCAAAACATGAAACATAGAATATTTTTTGACTTTGTTTGGAAACCTCCATAAATCACTCAGGCCGTACCCCATTGACTCGAGAAGAAAAAACATAAAATATTTTCCAGTAAAAAAACAGAATATTTTCTGAGTTTTTGTGAAAACCTCCATAAAACACTCAGGCCAGCCCCCATTGATTTTTGGCCGTAGAATAGTGCTCCCAGAGCGGGTATGGAGGTCTGGATGCTCCCTAAACGCAATTTCAACCATCTTGAAACATGGCACCTGGTAACCCCAAAAAAATACCAGGTGCCCGAACAGTTTGGACTTGTGTGTGTGTGTGTGAGCTTTTCTTTGACATCTGTTTAGAGAAATGACTGATTTACAGTTCATGAAGGTTGCCTAATCACACACTTAAAGTTTTGGAAAGATCTGACTTTTTTAACCCTTTGAAACAGCACCTATGACCCCATTTTAAGGCACTTCCGGTTGGCACAGGAAGCTATAAGTAAATACCTATCCTGATCGGGGTATGCTTTTACAGAATCCTGAGTTTTAAGTCTATACGTTAAGAACTGACTGATTTACACAGGGTTGAATGCACTATATATCACAAACTGCTGGTTGGGTATGGCAAAACACTTTTAGGGTGATTTTATCACTTCCGGTTGCTCCAGGAAGCTTAGAATCAACACAGGTAGACCTCATAGTGGCTTGATGGATTGTCATTGAAGACAGGTTCATAAGACATTCATAACCCACATAGGGTTTATTTAAAGAATGCACGTTACATTTGCATATGATTCAACAGTGAAAAACATCACATCATATTGCAAACATAACACACTGTTGAATCATATTGCAAACACACACTGTTACATTTGCAATATGATGTGTTGAATCATATTGCAAACATAACACACACTGTTACGTTTGCAATATGATGTGTTGGATCATATTGCAAACATAACACACACTGTTACATTTGCAATATGATGTGTTGAATCATATTGCAAATCTAACGTGCATTTGCAATATGATGTGATGTTGAATCATATTGCAAATGTAACGTACATTCTCTTAAATACTTTAGAAATGCAAAAGTCAACGTCCTGATGACCTCAGGATGGCCGGGCAGTGATAGTGGTTCCTCTCCATCGCTCGTTGTGTTAAATTTCATCATGTCGCTTTTTGTGATGGTACCCCCCCGTTGAAACATATTGCAAATGTACAAAAGTCAAGTAGCAAGTCGGTGTCCATCAGTCAATTAGATATATTCAGACACCAAACTGATACCATCTGACACCAAACTCACTTTTACCAACTCCTTTAGAAGCCAACTATAACATATTTCAGAGCAGGCCCAAAATTCACAGCGCCTTCCATTTAAACCATAATAAAACAAATAATACGTAGTTATGTTCTAGCTGCGGGTCCAGTTCTCACATTATGTTTAGCCCTATGTGAGGCGACCTCGAATCCCAAGTTTCGGCTCGATAGGTCATTCGGTGCCCGAGCAATACCTTAATTGGTGCTGAAAATCCACTTTTTTCATTGCCTTGCTACGGGGTCCTTGAATGAGCAATCAAACAAGCTCGTTGGGATCTGACTCTATGGGCCGAGCCGGTTTCAATGCACCTAGTCTTGAGACTCTGGGACTTTTCTAAATGTCGTCCGTTTCGTTGAGCTGAAAATGAATTGAAAACATAGCAAATACACGAGGCTGTTTATCGGTCTGAGAACCTTCTAGAGCCACATAACTCACCGTGCACAATCGACCTGAGGTCTAGAACAGGTTTGTAAAGTTTCAGAACTCTAAGTCTGACGGTTCTTTAAAAGTTGGAACAAAAGTAACTACTACAGGCACTGTCTGCCTCTTAGCCCCTCAGTGTGTCCCTCCATCATTTCTGTTTGGGTGTGTAAATTTTTCTTTGAAATCTGATGGGACTAATGACTGATTTACAGTTCAGGAGGGTTGCCTAATCACAATTATGAAGTTTTGGAAAGATTTGACATTTTTAACCCTTCAAAACAGCCCATTTGACACCAAGTATGGCACTTCCGGTTGGCACAGGAAGCTGAAAGTAAAGACATATACTCACTGGAGTATGCTGTTACAGAATCCTGAGTTTTAAGTCTATATGTTAAAAATTGACTGATTTACATAGGGCTGAATGCACTATTTCTCTCAAATTGCAGGGTGCTTATTGCAAACACTTTTAGGGTGATTTTAACCACTTCCGGTTGCTCCAGGAAGCTTAGAATCGACACAGGTAGACCTCATGGTGGCCTAATGGACTGTCATCAAAGACAGGTTCATAAGACATTCATAACCCACATAGGCTTCAGGTTGAATTTAGGGGAGCAGTCAATGTATTCCTATGGGGCGAAATGTCATTGTAAACTGTTTGATGTAAACACCTTCTTTTAACTGTGAAGGGTTAATGCCACAAGCTCAAGGATAGGCTTGCACAGATCGGGAGGACCTTAAGAACATTCCTGAGGTGAAATTGTGTTTCTAACCTTAACGGTTCTCTCTCTGTCTCCCAAAAGCAAATAAAATTGACATTGAGGTCAAAAGGTCATTCGTGTCCGTTCTCTTGTAACGGTCGCTGCGCTCAGACCGAGTGAGCTACGGTCAAGCGGGGCATCTCGTTGAACTCGGCACGGCCTAGGGATAATGGGAATGCCATTGCCGGCTTTGTGTGTCTTTAAGCACCGTACTTTTTCACTCCATCATTGCTTTGTGTGTGTGTTTTTGTGTGAGAGAGAGCTTTCCTTTGACATCTGCTTAGAGAAATGACTGATTTACAGTTCATGAGGCTTGTCTAATCACACAAATGAAGTTTTGAAAAGTTCTGACCTTTTTAACCCTTCGAAACAGCACCATGACACCATTTTAAGGCACTTCCGGTTGGCACAGGAAGCTATAGGTAAACACATATCTTGACTGGGGTATGCTGTTACAGAATCCTGAGTTTTAAGTCTATACGTTAACCTGTTAAGGCTAGGGGGTGCTGTTGTCACTATTTATGGAAATCGTGTAATTTTTGAAACGGCTTCCTACAAAATTCTTGATCGTACAATATGCATATTATTATTATTATTGGATAGAAAACAGTCTATAGTTTCTATAGGAGTTGAAATTTTGTCTCTAAGTGGAACAGAAGTCATTCTACAGCAATTTCCCTGACATGGAGTCAGATTTCAGAAATGTTGGCCCCTGTTCTGGAGTCAGTTTTAAGGCCAATGTTATTCCTATGAGTATACGGACACTGCTTACGTCTTCCCCTGGATGCCTTTACGTGATGACGATTTGAATGGGGTCGATTGCGCAATCACAGGCACTATAAATAAAAAAAACCTGTAGCTAGGAACTCTTTTCTTGCTGCGTCATGCGCGTGGCGGCCACCGACCCGCACTTGTTCCAAGCATTAGTGTAGGGAGTAATATTACTCTGGTCATGTTTCTACTCGTTATAGGAGTTAAAAACATCATAAGGTAGTTAATTTAAAGCGTTTTATAGCAATTTATATCCGTTTAGTGCGATTTTGGGACATTTATTTCTGAGACGCTGTGAATCTCTGGGCACGCTTCCAGTTCATGCCGAACGCAGTTGGCATTTCCACATGGCAAGAGGACAGCTTTCCACCAAAAGACGATTAGACCCAAGAAAGGATCCTTTGCCCAAGATACTGATGGAAGAACAGCTCAAAGTAGGAACAATTTATTATGATAAATCGTGTTTCTGTCGAAAAATGTTAGTGGCTTAGGACGCCATCTTTTTTGACGTAGCTTCGCTTGGCGCAAACTGTATTGAAAAGTAAGGATAATTTAAAAAATGTAATTCCGCGATTGTATTAAGAATTAAATTGTCTATCAATCGCTGTCCACCCTATATTTTTTAGTCACGTTTATGAGTATTTATGTATACGAGTAGATCACTGTCTAATATGGCGCACCAACATTTTCTCACCAGCTGGGCTACTTTTCCCATTGTCTAACCATGATTTTGGTGGCTAAATATGCACATTTTCGAACAAACTGTATATGTATGTTGTAATGTGATGTTACAGGGGTGTCATCTGAAGAATTCTGAGAAGGTTAGTGAAAAAAATAATATATTTTGGCGATGTTTACGTTATCGCTCTCTTTGGCTAGAATCAATGCTGGGGTAATGTTTGCACATGTGCTATGCTAATATAACGATTTATTGTGTTTTCGCTGTAAGACACTTAGAAAATCTGAAATATTGTCTGTATTCACAGGATCTGTGTCTTTCGATTAGTGTATGCTGTGTATTTTTACGAAATGTTTTATGATTAGTAATTAGGTAAGACACGTTGCTCTATCTATTTATTCTAGTCGATTTGTGACGGTGGGTGCAATTGTAAACTATGATATCTACCTGAAATATTCACATTTTTCTAACAAAACCTATCCTATACCATAAATATGTTATCAGACTGTCATCTGAGGAGGTTTTTTCTTGGTTAGTGGCTATCAATATCTTAGTTTAGCCGAATTGGTGATAGCTAGTGGTGTTGGTGGACAAAGAAAAAATGGTCTCTTTTGCTAAGGTGTTTACCTAATAGATTTACATATTGTGTCTTCCCTGTAAAACATTTTAAAAATCGGACATGTTGGCTGGATTCACACGATCTGTATCTTTCATTAGCTGTATTGGACTTGTTAATGTGTGAAAGTTAAATATTTTAAAAAAATATTTTTTTTGAATTTCGCGCCCTGGCTTTTCAGTGGGGGGGGGGGGGGTGCCGCTAGCGGCACTCCAGTCCTAGACAGGTTAAGAATTGACTGATCTACATAGGGTTGAATGCAGTGATTTTCAAAATTGCAAGTCATGTATATCTGGACACTTTTTAGGGTGATTTTAACCACTTCCGGTTGCTCCAGGTAGCTTAAAATCAACACAGGTAGACCTCATAGTAGCCTGATGGATTGTTATCAAAGACAGGTTCATAAGACATTCATAACCCACATAGGCTTCAGGTTGAATTTAGAGGAGCAGTCAATGTATTCCTATGGGGCGAAATGTCATTGTAAAATGTTTGATGTAAACGCCTTCTTTTAACTGTGAAGGGTTAATGCCACAAGGTCAAGGTTAGGCTTGCACAGATCGGGAGGACCTTAGGATTGTTCCTGAGGTGAAATTGTGCTTCTAACCTTAACGGTTCTCTCTCTGTCTCCCAAAAGCAAATGAAATTGACATTGAGGTCAAAAGGTCATTTGTGTCCGTTCTCTTGTAACGGTCGCTGCGCTCAGACCGAGCGAGCTACGGTCAAGCGGGGCATCCCGTTGAACTCGGCACGGCCTGGAGAATATGGCGATGTCATTTTAGTGGTGATTTCAGAATGCTATTTTGGTGCATTCATGGAAGGCGCTGTGAATTTTGGGCCTGCTCTGAAATATGTGATAGTTGGCTTCTAAAGGAGTTGTAAAAAGTGAGTTTGGAGTCAGATGGTATCAGTTTGGTGTCTGAAAATAACCAATTGACTGATGGACACTTGCTAGTTGACTTTTGTTGACACTTGCTAGTTGACTTGCTAGTCGACTTTTGTACATTTGCAATATGTTTCAATGCGGGGGTACCATCACCAAAATCGACATGATGAAATTTCACGCAACGAGCGTTGGAGAGGAACCACTATCACTGCCCGGCCATCCTGAGGTCATCAGGACGTTGACTTTTGTATTTCTAAAGTATTTAAAGAATGCACGTTACATTTGCAATATGATTCAACATCACATCATATTGCAAATCTAACGTGCATTTGCAATATGATGTGATGTTGAATCATATTGCAAATGTAACGTACATTCTCTTAAATACTTTAGAAATGCAAAAGTCAACGGTCTGATGACCTCAGGATGGCCGGGCAGTGATAGTGGTTCCTCTCCATCGCTCGTTTCGTGAAATTTCATCATGTCGCTTTTTCCTCATGGTACCTCCCCGTTGAAACATATTGCAAATGTACAAAAGTCAACGAGCAAGTCAGTGTCCATCAGTCAAATAGATATTTTCAGACACCAAACTGATACCATCTGACTCCAAACTCACTTTTTCCAACTCCTTTAGATGCCAACTTTAACATATTTCAGAGCAGGCCCAAAATTCACAGCGCCTTCCATTTAAACCATAATAAAACAAATAATACGTAGTTATGTTCTAGCTGCGGGTCCAGTTCACACATTATGTTTAGCCCTATGTGAAGCGACCTCGAATCCCAAGTTTCGGCTCGATAGGTCATTCGGTGCCCGAGCAAAACCCTAATTGGTGCTGAAATTCCACTTTTTTCATTGCCTTGCTACGGGGTCCTTGAATGAGCAATCAAACAGGCTCGTTGGGGTCTGTCTCTATGGGCCGAGCCGGTTTCAACGCACCTAGTCTTGAGACTCTGGGACTTTTCTAAAGGTCGTCCGTTTCGTTGAGGTCAAAATGAATTGAAAACATGGCAAATACACGAGGCTTTTTATCGATCCGAGAACCTTCTAGAGTCATATAATTCACCGTGCACAATCGACCTGAGGTCTAGAACAGGTTTGTAAATTTTCAGAACTCTAGGTCTGACGGTTCTTTAAAAGTTGGAACAAAAGTAACTACTGCAGGCACTGTCTGCCTCTTAGCCCCTCAGTGTGTCCCTCCATCATTTCTGTGTCGGTGTGTATTTTTTTTTGTTGAAATCTGATGGGATGAAGAACTGATTTACAGTTCATGAGGGTTGTCTATTCACATATATGAAGTTTTGGAAAGATTTGACATTTTTAACCCTTCGAAACAGCCCATTTGACACCAGTTATGGCACTTCCGGTTGTCACAGGAAGCTATAAATAAACACATATCATCACTGGAGTAGGCTGTTACAGAATCCTGAGTTTTAAGTCTGTATGTTAAAAATTGACTGATTTACATAGGGCTGAATGCACTATTTCTCTCAAACTGCAGGTTGGCTATGGCAAACACTTTTAGGGTGATTTAACCACTTCCGGTTGCTCCAGGAAGCTTAGAATCGACACAGGTAGACTTCATGGTGGCTTGATGGACTGACATCAAAGACAGGTTCATAAGACAATCATAACCCACATAGGCTTTAGGTTGAATTTAGAGGTGCAGTCAATGTATTCCAATGGGGAGACATTTCATTGTAAACTATTTGATGTAAACACCAGCTTTTAACTGTGAAGAGTTAATGCCACAAGGTCAGGGTTAGGCTTGCACAGATCGGGAGGACCTTAAGAACACTCCTGAGGTGAAATTGTGTTTCTAACCTTAACGGTTCTCTCTCTGTGTCCCAAAAGCAAATGAAATTGACATTGAGGTCAAAAGGTCATTTGTGTCCGTTCTCTTGTAACGGTCGCTGCGCTCAGACCGAGCGAGCTACGGTCAAGCGGGGCGTCTCGTTGAACTCGGCACGGCCTAGAGATAATAGTAATGCCATTGTGGGCTTTGTGTGTCTTTAAGCACCGTACTTTTTCACTCCATCCTTCCTTTTTGTGTGTGTGTGTTTGTGTGAGAGAGCTTTTCTTTGACATCTGTTGGGAAAAATGACTGATTACAGTTCATGAGGGTTGTCTAATCACACAAGTGAAGTTTTGAAAAGATCTGACCTTATTACCCTTCAAACCTGACCCTGTGGCACAATTTTAAGGTACTTCCAGTTGACATAGGAAGCTGAAATTGAACACATACCCTCCTTGGCGTAGGCTCTTATATAATATTGAGTTTTAAGTCTTTATGTTAAGAACTGACTTATTTAAAGAGGGTTAAATGAGTGTGTGTTATTTCATAAAATCATATAAAATCACAGGATTCTCGCAGAGCTTCGAGACCCACTTTAAAAATGTACGTCTGAACACACTGCAACTGGATCTGTGATTTTTTTGAAAAAAAAATTCCTCTTTGTGAACATCACCAAACGGTCAATGTACGATTTCTCTTAAATTACGATAGATAAATGGTTGGTTCTTTTTTTCCTGACACCGTATGCTTATGTACTTTGACATGAAGCGGTCAAATTAGCACCCTACTTGCGTTTTAACCCTTTAATCCCAGAAAAATGGCCATAACTCAAAAAGCGGCGAGGTCTCGACGCCATCTTGTTCGGGGCCAACTGCCCATTACTCCAAACCTACGCTCGCCGAGTTTCGTCTTCGAAATATTTTCAGTTTAGGAGAAAAGGCCGCGCTCGTTTGCCACGTGCTCGTGCGCCTGCAATATGATTTATTTTCCCTCTTGTGGGAATTTTCGAGAATGCAGAAAAAAGTCAAAAATTTGTCATTTTTATAAAACGGAAACCGAAAGTCCGAGACGTTTTTTTGAGTGACTTCCTGAAAGAGCTCTCCGCCGCCCACGGCCCGACGCCGGCCGCGATTTTCTGCGACGTCGCAAGACGTCAGGTAAGGGACCGTACATTTGCAATGGGACTTTCTTCACTAACCATACGGCTCCCGTCTCACACTTCCCTTAAGGTATGACAGACCAGCTAGATATACTCTCTCTATTATTTTATGACAGACCAGCTAGATATACTGTCTCTATTATATTATGACAGACCAGCTAGATCTAATGTCTCTATTACATTATGACAGACCAGCTAGATCTACTGTCTCTATTATATTATGACAGACCAGCTAGATCTACTGTCTCTATTATATTATGACAGACCAGCTAGATCTAATGTCTCTATTACATTATGACAGACCAGCTAGATCTACTGTCTCTATTATATTATGACAGACCAGCTAGATCTACTAGTCTCTATTATATTATGAAAGGACCAGCTAGATCTACTGTCTCTATTATATCATGACAGACCAGCTAGATCTACAGTATCTATTATATTATGATAGACCAGCTAGATCTACATGGATCTATTATATTATGACAGGCCAGCTAGATCTACTGTCTCTATTATATTATGACAGACCAGCTAGATCTATTGTCTCTATTACATTATGACAGACCAGCTAGATCTAATGGCATCTATTATATTATGACAGACCAGCTAGATCTACTGTCTCTATTATATAATGACAGACCAGCTAGATCTATTGTCTCTATTATATTATGACAACCAGCTAGATCTACAGCTAGATCTACTGTCTCTATTATTTATGACAGTCAGCTAGATCTACTGTCTCTATTATATTATGACAGACCAGCTAGATCTACAGTCTCTATTATATTATGACAGACCAGCTAGATCTACTGTCTCTATTATATTATGACAGACCAGCTAGATCTACTGTCTCTATTATATTATGACAGACCAGCTAGATATACTTGTCTCTATTATATTATGACAGACCAGCTAGATCTAATGTCTCTATTATATTATGACAGACCAGCTAGATCTACTGTCTCTATTATACAATGACAGACCAGCTAGATCTACTGTCTCTATTATATTATGACAGAGCAGCTAGATCTACTGTCTCTATTATATATGACAGACCAGCTAGATCTAATGTCTCTATTATATTATGACAGAGCAGCTAGATGTACAGTATCTATTATATTATGACAGACCAGCTAGATCTACTGTCTCTATTATATTATGACAGGCCAGCTAGATCTACTGTCTCTATTATATTATGACAGACCAGCTAGATCTAATGTCTCTATTATATTATGACAGACCAGCTAGATCTAATGTCTCTATTATATTATGACAGACCAGCTAGATCTACTGTCTCTATTATATTATGACAGACCAGCTAGATCTACTGTCTCTATTATATTATGACAGACCAGCTAGATCTACTGTCTCTATTATATTATGACAGACCAGCTAGATCTACTGTCTCTATTATATTATGACAGACCAGCTAGATCTAATGTCTCTATTATATTATGACAGACCAGCTAGATCTACTGTCTCTATTATATAATGACAGACCAGCTAGATCTACTGTCTCTATTATATTATGACAGACCAGCTAGATCTACTGTCTCTATTATATTATGACAGACCAGCTAGATCTACTGTCTCTATTATATTATGACAGACCAGCTAGATATACTGTCTCTATTATATTATGACAGACCAGCTAGATCTACTGTCTCTATTATATTATGACAGACCAGCTAGATCTACTGTCTCTATTATATTATGACAGACCAGCTAGATCTACATGTCTCTATTATATTATGACAGACCAGCTAGATCTACTGTCTCTATTATATTATGACAGACCAGCTAGATATACTGTCTCTATTATATTATGACAGACCAGCTAGATATACTGTCTCTATTATATTATGACAGACCAGCTAGATATAATGTCTCTATTATATTATGACAGACCAGCTAGATATACTGTCTCTATTATTTTATGACAGACCAGCTAGATATACTGTCTCTATTATATTATGACAGACCAGCTAGATCTACTGTCTCTATTATATTATGACAGACCAGCTAGATCTACTGTCTCTATTATATTATGAAAGACCAGCTAGATCTACTGTCTCTATTATATTATGACAGACCAGCTAGATATACTGTCTCTATTATATTATGACAGACCAGCTAGATCTACTGTCTCTATTATATTATGACAGACCAGCTAGATCTACTGTCTCTATTATATTATGACAGACCAGCTAGATCTACATGTCTCTATTATATTATGACAGACCAGCTAGATCTACTGTCTCTATTATATTATGACAGACCAGCTAGATCTACTGTCTCTATTATATTATGACAGACCAGCTAGATCTACTGTCTCTATTATATTATGACAGACCAGCTAGATCTACTGTCTCTATTATATTATGACAGACCAGCTAGATCTACGGTCTCTATTATATTATGACAGACCAGCTAGATCTACTGTCTCTATTATATTATGACAGACCAGCTAGATCTACTGTCTCTATTATATTATGACAGACCAGCTAGATCTACTGTCTCTATTATATTATGACAGACCAGCTAGATCTACTGTCTCTATTATATTATGACAGACCAGCTAGATCTAATGTCTCTATTATATTATGACAGACCAGCTAGATCTACTGTCTCTATTATATTATGACAGACCAGCTAGATCTACTGTCTCTATTATATTATGACAGACCAGCTAGATCTACTGTCTCTATTATATTATGACAGACCAGCTAGATCTACTGTCTCTATTATATTATGACAGACCAGCTAGATCTACTGTCTCTATTATATTATGACAGACCAGCTAGATCTACTGTCTCTATTATATTATGACAGACCAGCTAGATCTACTGTCTCTATTATATTATGACAGACCAGCTAGATCTACTGTCTCTATTATATTATGACAGACCAGCTAGATCTACTGTCTCTATTATATTATGACAGACCAGCTAGATCTACTGTCTCTATTATATTATGACAGACCAGCTAGATCTACTGTCTCTATTATATTATGACAGACCAGCTAGATCTACTGTCTCTATTATATTATGACAGACCAGCTAGATCTACTGTCTCTATTATATTATGACAGACCAGCTAGATCTACTGTCTCTATTATATTATGACAGACCAGCTAGATCTACTGTCTCTATTATATTATGACAGACCAGCTAGATCTACTGTCTCTATTATATTATGACAGACCAGCTAGATCTACTGTCTCTATTATATTATGACAGACCAGCTAGATCTACTGTCTCTATTATATTATGACAGACCAGCTAGATCTACTGTCTCTATTATATTATGACAGACCAGCTAGATCTACTGTCTCTATTATATTATGACAGACCAGCTAGATCTACTGTCTCTATTATATTATGACAGACCAGCTAGATCTACTGTCTCTATTATATTATGACAGACCAGCTAGATATACTGTCTCTATTATATTATGACAGACCAGCTAGATATACTGTCTCTATTATATTATGACAGACCAGCTAGATCTACTGTCATCTATTATATTATGACAGACAGCTAGATCTAACTGTCTCTATTATATTATGACAGACCAGCTAGATATATTGTCTCTATTATATTATGACAGACCAGCTAGATCTACTGTCTCTATTATATTATGACAGACCAGCTAGATCTACTTATGACAGACCAGCTAGATCTACTGTCTCTATTATATTATGACAGACCAGCTAGATATACTGTCTCTATTATATTATGACAGACCAGCTAGATCTAATGTCTCTATTATATTATGACAGACCAGCTAGATCTACTGTCTCTATTATATTATGACAGACCAGCTAGATCTACTGTCTCTATTATATTATGACAGACCAGCTAGATCTACTGTCTCTATTATATTATGACAGACCAGCTAGATCTACATGTATCTATTATATTATGACAGACCAGCTAGATCTACTGTCTCTATTATATTATGACAGACCAGCTAGATATACTGTCTCTATTATATTATGACAGACCAGCTAGATCTACATGTCTCTATTATATTATGACAGACCAGCTAGATCTACTGTCTCTATTATATTATGACAGACCAGCTAGATCTACTGTCTCTATTATATTATGACAGACCAGCTAGATCTACTGTCTCTTTATATTATGACAGACCAGCTAGATCTACTGTCTCTATTATATTATGACAGACCAGCTAGATCTACTGTCTCTATTATATTATGACAGACCAGCTAGATATACTATCTCTATTATATTATGACAGACCAGCTAGATCTACTGTCTCTATTATATTATGACAGACCAGCTAGATCTACTGTCTCTATTATATTATGACAGACCAGCTAGATCTACTGTCTCTATTATATTATGACAGACAGCTAGATCTACATGTCTCTATTATATTATGACAGACCAGCTAGATCTACTGTCTCTATTATATTATGACAGACCAGCTAGATCTACTGTCTCTATTATATTATGACAGACCAGCTAGATCTACTGTCTCTATTATATTATGACAGACCAGCTAGATCTAATTGTCTCTATTATATTATGACAGACCAGCTAGATCTACTGTCTCTATTATATTATGACAGACCAGCTAGATCTAATGTCTCTATTACATTATGACAGACCAGCTAGATCTACTGTCTCTATTATATTATGACAGACCAGCTAGATCTACTGTCTCTATTATATTATGACAGACCAGCTAGATCTACTGTCTCTATTATATTATGACAGACCAGCTAGATCTACAGTATCTATTACATTATGACAGACCAGCTAGATCTACTGTCTCTATTATATTATGACAGACCAGCTAGATCTACTGTCTCTATTATATTATGACAGACCAGCTAGATCTACTGTCTCTATTATATTATGACAGACCAGCTAGATCTACTGTCTCTATTATATTATGACAGACCAGCTAGATCTACTGTCTCTATTATATTATGACAGACCAGCTAGATCTACTGTCTCTATTATATTATGACAGACCAGCTAGATCAACTGTCTCTATTATATTATGACAGACCAGCTAGATCTAATGTCTCTATTATATTATGACAGACCAGCTAGATCTACTGTCTCTATTATATTATGACAGACCAGCTAGATCTACTGTCTCTATTATATTATGACAGACCAGCTAGATCTAATGTCTCTATTATATTATGACAGACCAGCTAGATCTACTGTCTCTATTATATTATGACAGACCAGCTAGATCTAATGTCTCTATTATATTATGACAGACCAGCTAGATCTACTGTCTCTATTATTTATGACAGACCAGCTAGATCTACTGTCCTCTATTATATTATGACAGACCAGCTAGATCTACATGTCTCTATTATATTATGACAGACCAGCTAGATCTACTGTCTCTATTATATTATGACAGACCAGCTAGATCTACTGTCTCTATTATATTATGACAGACCAGCTAGATATACTGTCTCTATTATATTATGACAGACCAGCTAGATCTACTATTATATTATGACAGACCAGCTAGATCTACTGTCTCTATTATTATGACAGACCAGCTAGATCTACTGTCTCTATTATATTATGACAGACCAGCTAGATCTACTGTCTCTATTATATTATGACAGACCAGCTAGATCTACTGCTTCTATTATATTATGACAGACCAGCTAGATCTACAGTATCTATTATATTATGACAGACCAGCTAGATCTACTGTCTCTATTATATTATGACAGACCAGCTAGATCTACTGTCTCTATTATATTATGACAGACCAGCTAGATCTACTGTCTCTATTATATTATGACAGACCAGCTAGATCTACTGTCTCTATTATATTATGACAGACCAGCTAGATCTACTGTCTCTATTATATTATGACAGACCAGCTAGATATACTGTCTCTATTATATTATGACAGACCAGCTAGATCTAATGTCTCTATTATATTATGACAGACCAGCTAGATCACTGTCTCTATTATATTATGACAGACCAGCTAGATCTACTGTCTCTATTATATTATGACAGACAGCTAGATCTAGATCTACAGTATCTATTATTATGACAGACCAGCTAGATCTAACTGTCTCTATTATATTATGACAGACCAGCTAGATATACTGTCTCTATTATATTATGACAGACCAGCTAGATCTACTGCCTCTATTATATTATGACAGACCAGCTAGATCTACTGTCTCTATTATATTATGACAGACCAGCTAGATCTACTGTCTCTATTATATTATGACAGACCAGCTAGATATACTGTCTCTATTATATTATGACAGACCAGCTAGATATACTGTCTCTATTATATTATGACAGACCAGCTAGATCTACTGTCTCTATTATATTTATGACAGACCAGCTAGATATACTGTCTCTATTATATTATGACAGACCAGCTAGATCTACTGTCTCTATTATATTATGACAGACCAGCTAGATCTACTGTCTCTATTATATTATGACAGACCAGCTAGATCTAATGTCTCTATTATATTATGACAGACCAGCTAGATCTACTGTCTCTATTATATTATGACAGACCAGCTAGATATACTGTCTCTATTATATTATGACAGACCAGCTAGATCTACTGTCTCTATTATATTATGACAGACCAGCTAGATCTACTGTCTCTATTATATTATGACAGACCAGCTAGATCTACTGTCTCTATTATATTATGACAGACCAGCTAGATATACTGTCTCTATTATATTATGACAGACCAGCTAGATCTACTGTCTCTATTATATTATGACAGACCAGCTAGATCTACTGTCTCTATTATATTATGACAGACCAGCTAGATCTAATGTCTCTATTATATTATGACAGACCAGCTAGATCTACTGTCTCTATTATATTATGACAGACCAGCTAGATATATTGTCTCTATTATATTATGACAGACCAGCTAGATATACTGTCTCTATTATATTATGACAGACCAGCTAGATCTACTGTCTCTATTATATTATGACAGACCAGCTAGATCTAATGTCTCTATTATATTATGACAGACCAGCTAGATCTACTGTCTCTATTATATTATGACAGACCAGCTAGATCTACTGTCTCTATTATATTATGACAGACCAGCTAGATCTACTGTCTCTATTATATTATGACAGACCAGCTAGATCTACTGTCTCTATTATGACAGACCAGCTAGATATATCTCTATTATATTATGACAGACCAGCTAGATCTACTGTCTCTATTATATTATGACAGACCAGCTAGATCTACTGTCTCTATTATATTATGACAGACCAGCTAGATCTACTGTCTCTATTATATTATGACAGACCAGCTAGATCTACTGTCTCTATTATATTATGACAGACCAGCTAGATCTACTGTATCTATTATATTATGACAGACCAGCTAGATCTACTGTCTCTATTATATTATGACAGACCAGCTAGATCTACTGTCTCTATTATATTATGACAGACCAGCTAGATCTACTGTCTCTATTATATTATGACAGACCAGCTAGATCTACTGTCTCTATTATATTATGACAGACCAGCTAGATCTACTGTCTCTATTATATTATGACAGACCAGCTAGATCTACTGTCTCTATTATATTATGACAGACCAGCTAGATCTACTGTCTCTATTATATTATGACAGACCAGCTAGATCTACTGTCTCTATTATATTATGACAGACCAGCTAGATCTACTGTCTCTATTATATTATGACAGACCAGCTAGATCTAATGTCTCTATTATATTATGACAGACCAGCTAGATCTACTGTCTCTATTATATTATGACAGACCAGCTAGATCTAATGTCTCTATTATATTATGACAGACCAGCTAGATCTAATGTCTCTATTATATTATGACAGACCAGCTAGATCTACTGTCTCTATTATATTATGACAGACCAGCTAGATCTACTGTCTCTATTATATTATGACAGACCAGCTAGATCTACTGTCTCTATTATATTATGACAGACCAGCTAGATCTACTGTCTCTATTATATTATGACAGACCAGCTAGATCTACTGTCTCTATTATATTATGACAGACCAGCTAGATCTACTGTCTCTATTATATTATGACAGACCAGCTAGATCTACTGTCTCTATTATATTATGACAGACCAGCTAGATCTACAGTCTCTATTATATTATGACAGACCAGCTAGATCTACTGTCTCTATTATATTATGACAGACCAGCTAGATATACTGTCTCTATTATATTATGACAGACCAGCTAGATCTACTGTCTCTATTATATTATGACAGACCAGCTAGATCTACTGTCTCTATTATATTATGACAGACCAGCTAGATCTACTGTCTCTATTATATTATGACAGACCAGCTAGATCTACTGTCTCTATTATATTATGACAGACCAGCTAGATCTACTGTCTCTATTATATTATGACAGACCAGCTAGATATACTGTCTCTATTATATTATGACAGACCAGCTAGATATACTGTCTCTATTATATTATGACAGACCAGCTAGATCTAATGTCTCTATTATATTATGACAGACCAGCTAGATCTACTGTCTCTATTATATTATGACAGACCAGCTAGATCTACTGTCTCTATTATATTATGACAGACCAGCTAGATCTACTGTCTCTATTATATTATGACAGACCAGCTAGATCTAATGTCTCTATTATATTATGACAGACCAGCTAGATCTACTGTCTCTATTATATTATGACAGACCAGCTAGATCTACTGTCTCTATTATATTATGACAGACCAGCTAGATCTACTGTCTCTATTATATTATGACAGACCAGCTAGATCTACTGTCTCTATTATATTATGACAGACCAGCTAGATCTACTGTCTCTATTATATTATGACAGACCAGCTAGATCTACTGTCTCTATTATATTATGACAGACCAGCTAGATCTACTGTCTCTATTATATTATGACAGACCAGCTAGATCTACTGTATCTATTATATTATGACAGACCAGCTAGATCTACTGTCTCTATTATATTATGACAGACCAGCTAGATCATACTGTCTCTATTATATTATGACAGACCAGCTAGATACTGTCTCTATTATATTATGACAGACCAGCTAGATCTACTGTCTCTCTTATATTATGACAGACCAGCTAGATCTACTGTCTCTATTATATTATGACAGACAGCTAGATCTACTTGTCTGCTATTTACTATTATGACAGACCAGCTAGATCTACTGTCTATTATATTATGAAGACCAGCTAGATCTACTGTCTCTATTATATCATGACAGACCAGCTAGATCTACTGTCTCTATTACTATTATGACAGAGACAGCTAGATCTACAGTATCTATTATATTATGACAGACCAGCTAGATCTACTGTCTCTATTATATTATGACAGACCAGCTAGATCTACGGCTCTATTATATTATGAAGACCAGCTAAGATCTAATGTCTCTATTATATTATGACAGACCAGCTAGATCTACTGTCTCTATTATATAATGACAGACCAGCTAGATCTACTGTCTCTATTATATTATGGCAGACCAGCTAGATGCTACTGCATCTATTATATTATGACAGACCAGCTAGATCTACTAGTATCTATTTATATATGACAGACCAGCTAGATCTACTGTCTCTATTATATTATGACAGACCAGCTAGATCTACTGTCTCTTTTACATTATGACAGACCAGCTAGATCTAATGTCTCTATTATATTATGACAGACCAGCTAGATCTAAATGTCTCTATTATATTATGACAGACCAGCTAGATCTACTGCCTCTATTATATTATGACAGACCAGCTAGATCTACTGTATCTATTATATTATGACAGACCAGCTAGATCTAATGTCTCTATTATTATTATGACAGACAGCTAGATTATCAGTATCTCTTATATTATGACAGGACCAGCTAGATCTACTGTCTCTATTATATTTATGACAGACCAGCCTAGATCTTACTGTCTCTATTATATTATGACAGACCAGCTAGATCTAATGTCTCTATTACATTATGACAGACCAGCTAGATCTAATGTCTCTATAATATGACAGACCAGCTAGACTACTGTCTCTATTAATTATGACAGACCAGCTAGATCTAATGTCTCTATTATATTATGACAGACCAGCTAGATCTAATGTCTCTATTATATTATGACAGACAGCTAGATCTACTGTCTCTATTTATATTATGACAGACCAGCTAGATCTATGTCTCTATTAATTATGACAGACCAGCTAGATCTACTGTCTCTCTTATATTATGACAGACCAGCTAGATCTACTGTCTCTATTATATTATGACAGACCAGCTAGATCTAATGTCTCTATTATATTATGACAGACCAGCTAGATCTACTGTCTCTATTATATTTATGACAGACCAGCTAGATATACTGTCTCTATTATATTATGACAGACCAGCTAGATCTACTGTCTCTATTATATTATGACAGACCAGCTAGATCTACTGTCTCTATTATATTATGACAGACCAGCTAGATCTACTGTCTCTATTATATTATGACAGACCAGCTAGATCTACTGTCTCTATTATATTATGACAGACCATCTAGATCTACTGTCTCTATTATATAATGACAGACCAGCTAGATCTACTGTCTCTATTATATTATGACAGACCAGCTAGATCTAATGTCTCTATTATATTATGACAGACCAGCTAGATCTACTGTCTCTATTACATTATGACAGACCAGCTAGATCTAAGTCTCTATTACATTTATGACAGACCAGCTAGATCTACTGTCTCTATTATATTATGACAGACCAGCCTAGATCTACTGTCTCTATTATATTATGACAGACCAGCTAGATCTACTGTCTCTATTATATTATGACAGACAGCTAGATCTACTGTCTCTATTATATTATGACAGACCAGCTAGATCTACATGTCTCTATTATATTATGACAGACCAGCTAGATCTACTGTCTCTATTATATTATGACAGACCAGCTAGATCTACTGTCTCTATTATATTATGACAGACCAGCTAGATCTACTGTCTCTATTATATTATGACAGACCAGCTAGATCTAACTGTCTCTATTATATTATGACAGACCAGCTAGATCCACTGTCTCTATTATATTATGACAGACCAGCTAGATCTACTGTCTCTATTATATTATGACAGACCAGCTAGATCTACTGTCTCTATTATACTAATGACAGACCAGCTAGATCTACTGTCTCTATTATATTTGACAGACCAGCTAGATCTACTGTCTCTATTATAATTATGACAGACCAGCTAGATCTACTGTCTCTATTATATTATGACAGACCAGCTAGATCTACTGTCTCTATTATATTATGACAGACCAGCTAGATCTACTGCCTCTATTATATTATGACAGACCAGCTAGATGTACTGTCTCTATTATAATTATGACAGACCAGCTAGATCTACTGTCTCTATTATATTATGACAGACCAGCTAGATCTTACATGTCTCTATTATATTATGACAGACCATCTAGATCTACTGTCTCTATTATATTATGACAGACCAGCTAGATCTAATGTCTCTATTATATTATGACAGACCAGCTAGATCTACTGTCTCTATTATATTATGACAGGCCAGCTAGATCTACTGTCTCTATTATATTATGACAGACCAGCTAGATCTACTGTCTCTATTATATTATGACAGACCAGCTAGATCTACTGTCTCTATTATATTATGACAGACCAGCTAGATCTACATGTCTCATTATATTATGACAGACCAGCTAGATATACTGTCTCTATTATATTATGACAGACCAGCTAGATATGCTGCTTATATAAGCAGCTCTCTATCTATTTTTATGACAGACCAGCTAGATATACTGTCTCTATTATATTATGACAGACCAGCTAGATCTACTGTCTCTATTATATTATGACAGACCAGCTAGATCTACTGTCTCTATTATATTATGACAGACCAGCTAGATCTACTGTCTCTATTATTATTATGGACAGACCAGCTAGATATACTGTCTCTATTATATTATGACAGACCAGCTAGATCTAATGTCTCTATTATATTATGACAGTACCAGCTAGATATACTGTCTCTATTATATTATGACAGACCAGCTAGATCCTACGTCTCTATTATATTATGACAGCACCAGCTAGGATCTACTGTCTCTATTATATTATGACAGACCAGCTAGATCTACTGTCTCTATTATATTATGACAGACACGCTAGATATACTGTCTCTATTATATTATGACAGACCAGCTGATCTAATGTCTTTATTATATTATGACAGAACACTAGACTACTGTCTCTATTTACTATTATGACAGCACCAGCTAGATCTACCTGTCTATATTATTATGACAGACCAGCTAGATTACTGTCTCTATTATATTATGACAGACCAAGTAGATCTAATGTCTTATATATATTATGACAGACCAGCTAGATCTACTGTCTCTATTATATTATGACAGACCAGCTAGATCTACAGTATCTATTACTATTATGACAGACCAGCTAGATCTACTGTCTCTATTATATTATGACAGACCAGCTAGATCTACTGTCTCTATTATATTATGACAGACCAGCTAGATCTACTGTCTCTATTATATTATGACAGACCAGCTAGATCTACTGTCTCTATTATATTATGACAGACCAGCTAGATCTACTGTCTCTATTATATTATGACAGACCAGCTAGATCTACTGTCTCTATTATATTATGACAGACCAGCTAGATCTACTGTCTCTATTATATTATGACAGACCAGCTAGATCTACTGTCTCTATTATATTATGACAGACCAGCTAGATCTACTGTCTCTATTATATTATGACAGACCAGCTAGATCTACTGTCTCTATTATATTATGACAGACCAGCTAGATCTACTGTCTCTATTATATTATGACAGACCAGCTAGATCTACTGTCTCTATTATATTATGACAGACCAGCTAGATCTACTGTCTCTATTATATTATGACAGACCAGCTAGATCTACTGTCTCTATTATATTATGACAGACCAGCTAGATCTACTGTCTCTATTATATTATGACAGACCAGCTAGATCTACTGTCTCTATTATATTATGACAGACCAGCTAGATCTACTGTCTCTATTATATTATGACAGACCAGCTAGATCTACTGTCTCTATTATATTATGACAGACCAGCTAGATCTACGTATCTATTAATTATGACAGACCAGCTAGATCTACTGTCTCTATTATATTATGACAGACCAGCTAGATCTATGTCTCTATTATATTATGACAGACCAGCTAGATCTACTGTCTCTATTATTTATGACAGACCAGCTAGATCTACTGTCTCTATTATATTATGACAGACCAGCTAGATCTACTGTCTCTATTATATTATGACAGACCAGCTAGATCTACTGTCTCTATTATATTATGACAGACCAGCTAGATCTACTGTCTCTATTATATTATGACAGACCAGCTAGATCTACTGTCTCTATTATATTATGACAGACCAGCTAGATCTACTGTCTCTATTATATTATGACAGACCAGCTAGATCTACTGTCTCTATTATATTATGACAGACCAGCTAGATCTACTGTCTCTATTATATTATGACAGACCAGCTAGATCTACTGTCTCTATTATATTATGACAGACCAGCTAGATCTACTGTCTCTATTATATTATGACAGACCAGCTAGATCTACAGTCTCTATTATATTATGACAGACCAGCTAGATCTACTGTCTCTATTATATGACAGACCAGCTAGATCTAATGTCTCTATTATATTATGACAAACCAGCTAGATCTACTGTCTCTATTATATTATGACAGACCAGCTAGATCTATGTCTCTATTATATTATGACAGACCAGCTAGATCTACTGTCTCTATTATATATGACAGACCAGCTAGATCTACTGTCTCTATTATATTATGACAGACCAGCTAGATCTACTGTCTCTATTATATTATGACAGACCAGCTAGATCTACTGTCTCTATTATATTATGACAGACCAGCTAGATCTACTATCTAAATTTTATTATGACAGACCAGCTAGATCTACTGTCTCTATTATATTATGACAGACCAGCTAGATCTACTGTCTCTATTATATTATGACAGACCAGCTAGATCTACTGTCTCTATTATATTATGACAGACCAGCTAGATCTAATGTCTCTATTATATTATGACAGACCAGCTAGATCTACGGTCTCTATTATATTATGACAGACCAGCTAGATCTACTGTCTCTATTATATTATGACAGACCAGCTAGATCTACTGTCTCTATTATATTATGACAGACCAGCTAGATCTACAGTTTTATTATATTATGACAGACCAGCTAGATCTACTTTCTATTATATTATGACAGACCAGCTAGATCTACTGTCTCTATTATATTATGACAGACCAGCTAGATCTAATGTCTCTATTATATTATGACAGACCAGCTAGATCTACTGTCTCTATTATATTATGACAGACCAGCTAGATCTACTGTCTCTATTATATTATGACAGACCAGCTAGATCTACTGTCTCTATTATATTATGACAGACCAGCTAGATCTACTGTCTCTATTATTTTATGACAGACCAGCTAGATCTACTGTCTCTATTATATTATGACAGACCAGCTAGATCTACTGTCTCTATTATATTATGACAGACCAGCTAGATCTACTGTCTCTATTATATTATGACAGACCAGCTAGATCTACTGTCTCTATTATATTATGACAGACCAGCTAGATCTACTGTCTCTATTATATTATGACAGACCAGCTAGATCTACTGTCTCTATTATATTATGACAGACCAGCTAGATCTACTGTCTCTATTATATTATGACAGACCAGCTAGATCTAATGTCTCTATTATATTATGACAGACCAGCTAGATCTACTGTCTCTATTATAATGACAGACCAGCTAGATCTACTGTCTCTATTATATTATGACAGACCAGCTAGATCTACTGTCTCTATTATTTATGACAGACCAGCTAGATCTACTGCTCTATTATATTATGACAGACCAGCTAGATCTACAGTCTCTATTATATTATGACAGACCAGCTAGATCTACTGTCTCTATTATATTATGACAGACCAGCTAGATCTACTGTCTCTATTATATTATGACAGACCAGCTAGATCTACTGTCTCTATTATAATGACAGACCAGCTAGATCTACTGTCTCTATTATATTATGACAGACCAGCTAGATCTACTGTCTCTATTATATTATGACAGACCAGCTAGATCTACTGTCTCTATTATATTATGACAGACCAGCTAGATCTAATGTCTCTATTATATTATGACAGACCAGCTAGATCTACTGTCTATTATATTATGACAGACCAGCTAGATCTACTGTCTCTATTATTATGACAGACCAGCTAGATCACTATCTCTATTATACATGACAGACCAGCTAGATCTACTGTCTCTATTATATTATGACAGACCAGCTAGATCTACTGTCTCTATTATATTATGACAGACCAGCTAGATCTACTGTCTCTATTATATTATGACAGACCAGCTAGATCTACTGTCTCTATTATATTATGACAGACCAGCTAGATCTACTGTCTCTATTATATATGACAGACCAGCTAGATCTACTATGCTCTATTATATTATGACAGACCAGCTAGATCTACTGTCTCTATTATATTATGACAGACCAGCTAGATCTACTGTCTCTATTATATGACAGACCAGCTAGATCTACTGTCTCTATTATATTATGACAGACCAGCTAGATCTACTGTCTCTATTATATTATGACAGACCAGCTAGATCTACTGTCTCTATTATATTATGACAGACCAGCTAGATCTAATGTCTCTAATTATGACAGACCAGCTAGATCTACTGTCTCTATTATATTATGACAGACCAGCTAGATCTACTGTCTCTATTATATTATGACAGACCAGCTAGATCTACTGTCTCTATTATATTATGACAGACCAGCTAGATCTATGCTCTATTATATTATGACAGACCAGCTAGATCTACTTTCTTTATATTATGACAGACCAGCT
>NW_024058404.1:0-56113 GCF_016432855.1 Salvelinus namaycush | reverse complement strand
CCTAGCAAAATGCTTGGCGCCTAGAATTAAAAAAGTATTGTCAGATATTATTCATCCTAATCAGACAGGTTTTTTACATGGACGATACATTGGAGATAATATAAGACAAGTACTGGAAACAATAGAACACAAGGTATATCCTCAACAGGGTCCGTCCCCAACAGGGTCCATCCCCAACAGGGTCCATCCCCAACATGTTCCATCCCAACAGGGTCCATCCCAACAGGGTCCATCCCAACAGGGTCCATCCCCAAAAGGGTCCATCCCAACAGGGTCCATCCCAACAGGGTCCATCCCAACAGGGTCCATCCCCAACAGGGTCCATCCCCAACATGTTCCATCCCAACAGGGTCCATCCCCAACAGGGTCCATCCCCAACAGGGTCCATCCACACATCCCCAACAGGGCCCATCCCCAACAGGGTACATCCCCAACAGGGTCCAACCCCAACAGGGTCCATCCCCAACAGGGTCCATCCACACATCCCCAACAGGGTCCATCCCCAACAGTGTCCATCCCCAACAGGGTCCATCCCCAACAGGGTCCATCCCCAACAGGGTCCATCCCTAACAGGGTCCATCCTCAACAGGGTCCATCACCAACAGGGTCCATCCCCAACAGGGTCCATCCCCAACAGGGTCCATCCTCAACAGGGTCCATCACCAACAGGGTCCATCCCCAACAGGGTCCATCCCCAACAGGGTCCAACCCCAACAGGGTCCATCCTCAACAGGGTCCATCCCCAACAGGGTCCATCCCCAACAGGGTCCATCCTCAACAGGGTCCATCCTCAACAGGGTCCATCCCCAACAGGGTCCATCCCCAACAGGGTCCATCCCCAACAGGGTCCATCCCCAACAGGGTCCATCCCCAACAGGGTCCATCCCCAACAGGGCCCATCCCCAACAGGGTCCATCACAATTATTTTTTGGGTAATTTTCATTGTTATAAAAACACCAGGAAATCAGTTCCTAGTCATTTTAATTCTTGAAATCAGTTCCTAAGTATTCCCACTTATAATAGAGAGACATGTGATTGTATAAAAAATGTAAGAAAGTTTTGAAATGATTATGTTTTTTGCAGTCTACAAAAGATTTGTAATTAAGTTCCGGCCCCATGTGCTCAAGAAAATAATCATCCCTCGACTGATTTCTAGTTGATCCCTGATCTAGACATGTAATCTCTATGTTGCAACCATCTCGACATCCTGTAATCAACACTTCAGACAACACAATAGTAAGGTGAGAACTTAGGGAGAATGATGTTGAGTGTTTCCATTTACGGCTCTTCTGTTCCTAGGTAACGCAGACAAAGAAAATAAATGCCTTTATGAAATGGAAAGCCATTAAAACATAAAGTATTGTCTGTGTGTTTTGGAAGTGGGCTCTGGGCTCTGGGCTCTAGGCTCTGGGCTCTGGGCTCTGGGCTCTGGGCTCTGGGCACTGGGCTATGGGGGCTGGGCGCTGGGCTCTGGGCTCTGGGCTCTGGGCTCTGGGCTCTGGGCTCTGGGCTCTGGGCAATAGGCGCTGGGCTCTTGACGGCTAAAGCGGAAAACATAAATTCTGATCATTACCAACAAGGTCCATTACCAACAAGGTCCATTACCAACAGGGTCTGTTCCTAAGACATTGATACCATCTAGATATATTGTAATCAATACTTCACACAACACAATAATCAGGGTGAGAGTTTAGAGCAGGGAGAATGATCAATCAGGTTAACCGTTGATCCCTCTCTAAAGAATAAAGACAAAGTAACAATCCTAGATGGCGCAGACAAAGACAGGTCACGCAGAGTAAAAACCTGTCTTTTACAAGACAACCTTGAGCCATTTACCCAAAATGCTTAGCTATAGTGTTCTGTGAGTGGACAGCTTGGTGGCTGAAGCATTAGCTGTAGTGTTCTGTGAGTGGACAGCTTGGTGGCTGAAGCATTAGCTGTAGTGTTCTGTGAGTGGACAGCTTGGTGGCTGAAGCATTAGCTATAGTGTTCTGTGAGTGGACAGCTTGGTGGCTGAAGCATTAGCTATAGTGTTCTGTGAGTGGACAGCTTGGTGACTGAAGCATTAGCTATAGTGTTCTGTGAGTGGACAGCATGGTGGCTGAAGCATTAGCTATAGTGTTCTGTGAGTGGACAGCTTGGTGGCTGAAGCATTAGCTATAGTGTTCTGTGAGTAGACAGCATGGGGGCTGAAGCATTAGCTGTAGTGTTCTGTGAGTAGACAGCATGGGGGCTGAAGCATTAGCTATAGTGTTCTGTGAGTGGACAGCTTGGTGGCTGAAGCATTAGCTATAGTGTTCTGTGAGTGGACAGCTTGGTGGCTGAAGCATTAGCTATAGTGTTCTGTGAGTGGACAGCATGGTGGCTGAAGCATTAGCTATAGTGTTCTGTGAGTGGACAGCTTGGTGGCTGAAGCCTTAGCTGTAGTGTTCTGTGAGTGGACAGCATGGTGGCTGAAGCCTTAGCTGTAGTGTTCTGTGAGTGGACAGCATGGTGGCTGAAGCATTAGCTATGGTGTTCTGTGAGTGGACTGTGGGTTCATCCTGTTAGACCTGTTAGAGCTATCCAGCTGGCTGACCAGAGTCTGGCTGTGGGTTCACCCTGTTAGACCTGTTAGAGCTATCCAGCTGGCTGACTAGAACCTGGCTGTGGGTTCACCCTGTTAGACCTGTTAGAGCTATCCAGCTGGCTGACTAGAACCTGGCTGTGGGTTCACCCTGTTAGACCTGTTAGAGCTATCCAGCTGGCTGACTAGAGTCTGGCTGTGGGTTCACCCTGTTAGACCTGTTAGAGCTATCCAGCTGGCTGACCAGAGTCTGGCTGTGGGTTCACCCTGTTAGACCTGTTAGAGCTATCCAGCTGGCTGACTGGAGCCTGGCTGTGGGTTCACCCTGTTAGACCTGTTAGAGCTATCCAGCTGGCTGACTGGAGCCTGGCTGTGGGTTCACCCTGTTAGACCTGTTAGAGCTATCCAGCTGGCTGACTAGAGTCTGGCTGTGGGTTCACCCTGTTAGACCTGTTAGAGCTATCCAGCTGGCTGACTAGAGCCTGGCTGTTGGTTCACCCTGTTAGACCTGTTAGAGCTATCCAGCTGGCTGACTGGAGCCTGGCTGTTGGTTCACCCTGTTAGACCTGTTAGAGCTATCCAGCTGGCTGACTAGAGTCTGGCTGTGGGTTCACCCTGTTAGACCTGTTAGAGCTATCCAGCTGGCTGACTAGAGCCTGGCTGTTGGTTCACCCTGTTAGACCTGTTAGAGCTATCCAGCTTATAACTCCCAAATGCCACCCTGTATAGTGCATTACGTTTCACCAGAGCATGGACAACACTAGTGCACTATAAAGGGAATAGGGTGCCATTAACGCTCCAGGGTCTCAAGTGGCTCCTTAACATCACAAACATGGCTCGTTAACATCACAAAAGAAGGACTGGTTTGACATGTCCCCCTACCCTCTAGTAACTGAGATATGGGTCTGTATTCACAAAGGAAGGACTGGTTTGACATGTCCCCCTACCCTCTAGTAACTGAGATATGGGTCTGTATTCACAAAGGAAGGACTGGTTTGGCATGTCCCCCTACCCTCTAGTAACTGAGATATGGGTCTGTATTCACAAAGGAAGGACTGGTTTGACATGTCCCCCTACCCTCTAGTAACTGAGATATGGGCCTGTATTCACAAAGGAAGGACTGGTTTGACATGTCCCCCTACCCTCTAGTAACTGAGATATGGGCCTGTATTCACAAAGGAAGGACTGGTTTGACATGTCCCCCCACCCTCTAGTAACTGAGATATGGGTCTGTATTCACAAAGGAAGGACTGGTTTGACATGTCCCCCTACCCTCTAGTAACTGAGATATGGGTCTGTATTTACAAAGGAAGGACTGGTTTGACATGTCCCCTACCCTCTAGTAACTGAGATATGGGTCTGTATTCACAAAGGAAGGACTGGTTTGACATGTCCCCTACCCTCTAGTAACTGAGATATGGGTCTGTATTTACAAAGGAAGGACTGGTTTGACATGTCCCCCTACCCTCTAGTAACTGAGATATGGGCCTGTATTCACAAAGGAAGGACTGGTTTGACATGTCCCCCCACCCTCTAGTAACTGAGATATGGGTCTGTATTCACAAAGGAAGGACTGGTTTGACATGTCCCCCTACCCTCTAGTAACTGAGATATGGGTCTGTATTCACAAAGGAAGGACTGGTTTGACATGTCCCCCCACCCTCTAGTAACTGAGATATGGGCCTGTATTCACAAAGGAAGGACTGGTTTGACATGTCCCCTACCCTCTAGTAACTGAGATATGGGCCTGTATTCACAAAGGAAGGACTGGTTTGACATGTCCCCCTACCCTCTAGTAACTGAGATATGGGTCTGTATTCACAAAGGAAGGACTGGTTTGACATGTCCCCCTACCCTCCAGTAACTGAGATATGGGCCTGTATTCACAAAGGAAGGACTGGTTTGACATGTCCCCCTACCCTCCAGTAACTGAGATATGGGCCTGTATTCACAAAGGAAGGACTGGTTTGACATGTCCCCCTACCCTCCAGTAACTGAGATATGGGCCTGTATTCACAAAGGAAGGACTGGTTTGACATGTCCCCCTACCCTCTAGTAACTGAGATATGGGCCTGTATTCACAAAGGAAGGACTGGTTTGACATGTCCCCCTACCCTCTAGTAACTGAGATATGGGTCTGTATTCACAAAGGAAGGACTGGTTTGACATGTCCCCCTACCCTCTAGTAACTGAGATATGGGTCTGTATTCACAAAGGAAGGACTGGTTTGACATGTCCCCCTACCCTCTAGTAACTGAGATATGGGTCTGTATTCACAAAGGAAGGACTGGTTTGACATGTCCCCCTACCCTCTAGTAACTGAGATATGGGTCTGTATTCACAAAGGAAGGACTGGTTTGCCATGTCCCCCTACCCTCTAGTAACTGAGATATGGGCCTGTATTCACAAAGGAAGGACTGGTTTGCCATGTCCCCCTACCCTCTAGTAACTGAGATATGGGTCTGTATTCACAAAGGAAGGACTGGTTTGACATGTCCCCCTACCCTCTAGTAACTGAGATATGGGTCTGTATTCACAAAGGAAGGACTGGTTTGACATGTCCCCCTACCCTCTAGTAACTGAGATATGGGCCTGTATTCACAAAGGAAGGACTGGTGAACTAGGAGTTGTGTTTTTATAAATCATAATGAATATGATTGGTGGACCTGATCCCAGATCAGCAGTCTTACTCTGAGACGCTTTGTGAGTAGTGGCCCTGTGACCAAACTAAAAATAACATGGGAAGACCACAGCTGTAGATGTATAGAACTACTGGGTTACGTGTCATGGTCGCAGTACCACCTTATCTTGGAAAATGTTCCTTATGGAAAATATCAAATTGAGAAAAACACTTCTCAATGACAAATTAACATAATGATCTACCAATGGCCTCTCTGTGAACTCCTCTCCACCCTCTCAACATGAGATAAAAGGACCCACTGCAGCCCACATACCTTCCTACCTAGCTAGCCCAGAACACAGGAGCAGAGCTGCAGACCAGAACCCAGGACTCTAGAGTCATTCTCCTGTCTACTTCAGTGACTCTTCACCAGAACAGAAACCTCTTCACCATGTCTGTTCCCTTCCGCTTCCTCTGTCTTCTCAGCCTGGCTGTTGGTGCTCTACACTGCACTCCCGTGTATGACCAGGAGGGGGAGCTTTCAGAGCCTCATTATACCAACTGTCCCCAGGACTGGTCAAGCTACAACAACCGCTGCTTCAGGTACGTGGCCTCTCAGCTGGACTGGGCCGATGCAGAGTCCTACTGCGTGACCCTGGGAGCCAATCTGGCCTCTGTGAACAACAAAGAGGAATTCAGCTTTGTGAAAAACCTGATCAAGAGCTTCGACCCTGCTGAGAGCTATACCTGGATCGGGCTGAGTGACCTCCACAAGGAAGGGAGATGGATGTGGACGGACGGCTCCAAGGTGGTCTACACGAGCTGGTTTTCAGGTGAGCCCAATGGAAGTAGAAAGGAGAACTGTGTTCACACTAACTACCAGAAGGACAAGCTGTGGAACGACATTACCTGCTCATACAAGCATGCCTTTGTCTGCGCCACGCGTCCCTGCCCCTGAGTCTTGAGTTCAAAGATGCCTTTGGTTTCCATAAATAAATAAAAAACCTTTCACTGAAATCTCCTTGTTGGTCCTCTGTCTGATTCAACTAGTTCTTTATTCTCCCTTTGTTAGACGGAGAAGTAGTGAGAATGTAGTGTTTGTTGAGTTGTGAGGTCTGACACTTTCTGTATGATGCAACTCTGTCTCAGATCAAACATTCTTCACCCCCCAAACAACACTCTGTCTCTTAGATCAAACGTTTCTCACAGGACAGGTCAACATCAAAACAGGACAGGTGGATATTTTGGAGTCTGAGAACTCTGAGGAGGACTTTTGGGGAAAAAGTACTTGAGTACAGAGTAGACTGTTACCCCATTTCATTGATCCCCAATCCAACCTTGTTTAACATTATCTAGTCTATGGCATGATTCCACCAATTGTAACCTTCTGCGTCACTTTCAACGAGGGACTTTTATTTTGAAGGAGAACTGCAAATTCCAACATTGTGGCTAGCTTCACAACACATAACCCGGTCCGGTCAAGCCAGAAGAAGCTAGGTGGCTGCTTATTTATTTAACCTTTTTATAAACAAGGTAAGTCAGTTAAGAACAAATTCTTATTTACAATGACGGCCTACCAAAAGGCCCTCCTGCGGGGATGGGGGCTGAGATTTAAAAATATATATATTTATATAACGTCCTCTCACTGTCAACTGCCTTTATTTTCAGCAAAATTAACATGTGTAAATATCTGTATGAATATAACAAGATTCATCAACTGAGACATAAACTGAACAAGTTCCACAGACATGTGACTAACAGAAATGGAATAATGTGTCCCTGAACAAAGAAGGGGGGGGTCAAAATCAAAAGTAACAGTCAGTATCTGGTGTGGCCACCAGCTGCATTAAGTACTGCAGTGCATCTCCTCCTCATGGACTGCACCAGATTTGCCAGTTCTTGCTGTGAGGTGTTACCCCACTCTTCCACCAAGGCAGCTGCAAGTTCCCTGACATTTCTGGTGGGAATGGCCCTAGCCCTCACTCTCCGATCCAACAGGTCAATGGGATTGAGATCCGGGCTCTTCGCTGGACATGGCAGAACACTGACATTCCTGTCTTGCAGGAAATCACGCACAGAACGAGCAGTATGGCTGGTGGCATTGTCATGCTGGAGGGTCATGTCAGGATGAGCCTGCAGGAAGGGTACCACGAGGGAGGAGGATGTCTTCCCTGTAACGCACAGCGTTGAGATTGCCTGCAATGACAACAAGCTCAGTCCGATGATGCCGTGACACACAACCCCAGACCATGACGGACCCTCCACCTCCAAATCGATCCCGCTCCAGAGTACAGGCCTCGGTGTAACGCTCATTCCTTCGACAATAAATGCGAATCCAACCATCACCCCTGGTGAGACAAAACCGTGAGACCTAAGACAACAACATAGCAAAGCAGCAACACATGACAACACAAGCTTATAACGTTAGCTTTGGAAAACAGGGTTAAGTAGCTGGCAATATTTTCATGAACTGAAGTTCAATTTCAGTAGGTGAACAACAAGTGGTTACCTAGCGAATACTTACTCACAAGGATTCCTAAATCATTGCTGAGAATATTGAAAATGACTGCAGTTTCTACTGGTCATTGTTTTCAGGTTGGTTGCAGTGGTGCTAGCTAGGTACCAAGCTTAAGCTAGCTACCAAGCTTAAGCTAAAGCTACCAAGCTAAAGCTAGCTATCAAGCTAAAGCTAGCTATCAAGCTAAAGCTAGCTACCAAGCTTAAGCTAGCTACCAAGCTAAAGCTAACTACCAAGCTAAAGCTAACTACCAAGCTAAAGCTAGCTACCAAGCTAAAGCTAACTACCAAGCTAAAGCTAGCTACCAAGCTTAAGCTAGCTACCAAGCTAAAGCTAGCTAGCTACAACAGAAGTTGATAATAACATCTGTATCAAAGATATTTGCAAAAAAAAATTGATCCTGCTCATTTGGTGGCGCTTGGCTTGCACGTGCAGAAACATTTATAATAGAATTGTGTTATTTTACGTGTCAAATTCAAAGCTTATTTGACCCGTCAAATATTGTTATTTGACGTGTATCACTTTGACACGCAAAGACCCAAACGACGTTCCATATCTTAAGGTTTGACATGTCCCCCTACCCTCCAGTAACTGAGATATAGGCCTGTATTCACAAAGGAAGGACTGGTTTGACCTGTGCCCCTACCCTCTAATAACTGAGATATAGGCCTGTATTCACAAAGGAAGGACTGGTTTGCCATGTCCCCCTACCCTCCAGTAACTGAGATATAGGCCTGTATTCACAAAGGAAGGACTGGTTTGGCATGTCCCCCTACCCTCCAGTAACTGAGATATGGGCCTGTATTCACAAAGGAAGGACTGGTTTGACATGTCCCCCTACCCTCTAGTAACTGAGATATAGGCCTGTATTCACAAAGGAAGGACTGGTTTGCCATGTCCCCCTACCCTCCAGTAACTGAGATATGGGCCTGTATTCACAAAGGAAGGACTGGTTTGCCATGTCCCCCTACCCTCCAGTAACTGAGATATGGGCCTGTATTCACAAAGGAAGGACTGGTTTGCCATGTCCCCCTACCCTAGAGTAACTGAGATATAGGCCTGTATTCACAAAGGAAGGACTGGTTTGACATGTCCCCCTACCCTCTAGTAACTGAGATATGGGTCTGTATTCACAAAGGAAGGACTGGTTTGCCATGTCCCCCTACCCTCTAGTAACTGAGATATGGGTCTGTATTCACAAAGGAAGGACTGGTTTGACATGTCCCCCTACCCTCTAGTAACTGAGATATGGGCCTGTATTCACAATGGAAGGACTGGTTTGACATGTCCCCCTACCCTCTAGTAACTGAGATATGGGCCTGTATTCACAAAGGAAGGACTGGTTTGGCATGTCCCCCTACCCTCTAGTAACTGAGATATGGGCCTGTATTCACAAAGGAAGGACTGGTTTGACATGTCCCCCTACCCTCCAGTAACTGAGATATGGGCCTGTATTCACAAAGGAAGGACTGGTTTGGCATGTCCCCCTACCCTCTAGTAACTGAGATATGGGCCTGTATTCACAAAGGAAGGACTGGTTTGACATGTCCCCCTACCCTCTAGTAACTGAGATATGGGCCTGTATTCACAAAGGAAGGACTGGTTTGACATGTCCCCCTACCCTCTAGTAACTGAGATATGGGTCTGTATTCACAAAGGAAGGACTGGTTTGACATGTCCCCCTACCCTCTAGTAACTGAGATATGGGTCTGTATTCACAAAGGAAGGACTGGTTTGCCATGTCCCCCTACCCTCTAGTAACTGAGATATGGGCCTGTATTCACAAAGGAAGGACTGGTTTGCCATGTCCCCCTACCCTCTAGTAACTGAGATATGGGTCTGTATTCACAAAGGAAGGACTGGTTTGACATGTCCCCCTACCCTCTAGTAACTGAGATATGGGCCTGTATTCACAAAGGAAGGACTGGTTTGCCATGTCCCCCTACCCTCTAGTAACTGAGATATGAGCCTGTATTCACAAAGGAAGGACTGATTTGACATGTCCCCCCACCCTCTAGTAACTGAGATATGGGTCTGTATTCACAAAGGAAGGACTGGTTTGCCATGTCCCCCTACCCTCTAGTAACTGAGATATGGGCCTGTATTCACAAAGGAAGGACTGGTTTGCCATGTCCCCCTACCCTCTAGTAACTGAGATATGGGCCTGTATTCACAAAGGAAGGACTGGTTTGCCATGTCCCCCTACCCTCTAGTAACTGAGATATGGGCCTGTATTCACAAAGGAAGGACTGGTTTGCCATGTCCCCCTACCCTCTAGTAACTGAGATATGGGTCTGTATTCACAAAGGAAGGACTGGTTTGCCATGTCCCCCTACCCTCTAGTAACTGAGATATAGGCCTGTATTCACAAAGGAAGGACTGGTTTGCCATGTCCCCCTACCCTCTAGTAACTGAGATATGGGCCTGTATTCACAAAGGAAGGACTGGTTTGACATGTCCCCCTACCCTCTAGTAACTGAGATATGGGCCTGTATTCACAAAGGAAGGACTGGTTTGCCATGTCCCCCTACCCTCTAGTAACTGAGATATGGGTCTGTATTCACAAAGGAAGGACTGGTTTGACATGTCCCCCTACCCTCTAGTAACTGAGATATGGGTCTGTATTCACAAAGGAAGGACTGGTTTGACATGTCCCCCTACCCTCTAGTAACTGAGATATGGGTCTGTATTCACAAAGGAAGGACTGGTTTGACATGTCCCCCTACCCTCTAGTAACTGAGATATGGGCCTGTATTCACAAAGGAAGGACTGGTTTGACATGTCCCCCTACCCTCTAGTAACTGAGATATGGGCCTGTATTCACAAAGGAAGGACTGGTTTGACATGTCCCCCTACCCTCTAGTAACTGAGATATGGGCCTGTATTCACAAAGGAAGGACTGGTTTGACATGTCCCCCTACCCTCTAGTAACTGAGATATAGGCCTGTATTCACAAAGGAAGGACTGGTTTGCCATGTCCCCCTACCCTCTAGTAACTGAGATATGGGCCTGTATTCACAAAGGAAGGACTGGTTTGACATGTCCCCCTACCCTCTAGTAACTGAGATATAGGCCTGTATTCACAAAGGAAGGACTGGTTTGCCATGTCCCCCTACCCTCTAGTAACTGAGATATGGGCCTGTATTCACAAAGGAAGGACTGGTTTGACATGTCCCCTACCCTCTAGTAACTGAGATATAGGCCTGTATTCACAAAGGAAGGACTGGTTTGCCATGTCCCCCTACCCTCTAGTAACTGAGATATGGGCCTGTATTCACAAAGGAAGGACTGGTTTGCCATGTCCCCCTACCCTCTAGTAACTGAGATATGGGCCTGTATTCACAAAGGAAGGACTGGTTTGACATGTCCCCCTACCCTCTAGTAACTGAGATATGGGTCTGTATTCACAAAGGAAGGACTGGTTTGACATGTCCCCCTACCCTCTAGTAACTGAGATATGGGTCTGTATTCACAAAGGAAGGACTGGTTTGACATGTCCCCCTACCCTCTAGTAACTGAGATATGGGTCTGTATTCACAAAGGAAGGACTGGTTTGACATGTCCCCCTACCCTCTAGTAACTGAGATATGGGTCTGTATTCACAAAGGAAGGACTGGTTTGACATGTCCCCCTACCCTCTAGTAACTGAGATATGGGCCTGTATTCACAAAGGAAGGACTGGTTTGACATGTCCCCCTACCCTCTAGTAACTGAGATATGGGCCTGTATTCACAAAGGAAGGACTGGTTTGACATGTCCCCCTACCCTCTAGTAACTGAGATATGGGCCTGTATTCACAAAGGAAGGACTGGTTTGACATGTCCCCCTACCCTCTAGTAACTGAGATATGGGCCTGTATTCACAAAGGAAGGACTGGTTTGACATGTCCCCCTACCCTCTAGTAACTGAGATATGGGTCTGTATTCACAAAGGAAGGACTGGTGAACTAGGAGTTGTGTTTGTTTAATTCGTAATGAATATGAGTGGTGGACCTGATCCTAGATCAGTACTCCTACTCTGAGACGCTTTGTGAGTAGTGGCCCTGTGACCAAACTAAAAATAACATGGGAAGACCACAGCTGTAGATGTATAGAACTACTGGGTTACGTGTCATGGTCGCAGTACCACCTTATCTTGGAAAATGTTCCTTATGGAAAATATCAAATTGAACCAAACACTTCTCAATGAGAAATGAACATAATGATCTACCAATGGCCTGTCTGCCAACTCGCCTGGCGCAGTGGTCTAATGCACTGCATCTCAGGGCTTAGAGGCGTCGCTACAGACCCTGGTTCGATTCCAAGTCGTATCACAACAGGCTGTGATTAGGAGTCCCATAGGGTGGCGCACATTTGGCCCAGGGTAGGCTGTCATTGTAAATAAGAATTTGTTCTTAGCTGACTTGCCTAGTTAAATAAAGGTTAAATAAAAATGTATAAATAAATATAATATATGCACGTAGGTCAACAGTGTAGAGAGGTCATGGGTTAATCAGTACATATCCTGTAGGGACACTGTACTGCACATCATGTCACACATCCTGTAGGGACACTGTACTGCACATCATGTCACATATCCTGTCCTATACTATAGGTCAACAGTGTAGAGAGGTCATGGGTTAATCAGTACATATCCTGTAGGGACACTGTACTGCACATCATGTCACATATCCTGTCCTATACTTTAGGTCAACAGTGTAGAGAGGTCATGGGTTAATCAGTACATATCCTGTAGGGACACTGTACTGCACATCATGTCACACATCCTGTCCTATACTTTAGGTCAACAGTGTAGAGAGGTCATGGGTTAACCAGTACATATCCTGTCCTATACTTTAGGTCAACAGTGTAGAGAGGTCATGGGTTAATCAGTACATATCCTGTAGGGACACTGTACTGCACATCATGTCACATATCCTGTCCTATACTTTAGGTCAACAGTGTAGAGAGGTCATGGGTTAATCAGTACATATCCTGTCCTATACTGTAGGTCAACAGTGTAGAGAGGTCATGGGTTAATCAGTACATATCCTGTAGGGACACTGTACTGCACATCATGTCACATATCCTGTAGGGACACTGTACTGCACATCATGTCACATATCCTGTCCTATACTGTAGGTCAACAGTGTAGAGAGGTCATGGGTTAATCAGTACATATCCTGTCCTATACTATAGGTCAACAGTGTAGAGAGGTCATGGGTTAATCAGTACATATCCTGTCCTATACTGTAGGTCAACAGTGTAGAGAGGTCATGGGTTAAAAAGCTACAGATACACATGAAGGACAACAAGGTACCTTACTACCTCTGCCCTGGATTACAGACCTCTGCCCTGGATTACAGACCTCTGCCCTGGATTACAGACCTCTGCCCTGGATTACAGACCTCTGCCCTGGATTACAGACCTCTGCCTGCACGTGACCCTGTCTTTTGCCTGCCCCTTCGGGTTTGGTCAATAAACTTCTGTGAATCTAGCTGTGCATCTGGGTCTAATCCTGAGTGCTGATGTATAAGGTGTGGGCTCTGGTCAACAGTAGTGCACTATGGTCAACAGTAGTGCACTATGGGCTCTGGTCAACAGTAGTACACTATGGGCTCTGGTCAACAGTAGTACACTATGGGCTCTGGTCAACAGTAGTACACTATGGGCTCTGGTCAACAGTAGTGCACTATGGGCTCTGGTCAACAGTAGTACACTATGGGCTCTGGTCAACAGTAGTGCACTATGGGCTCTGGTCAACAGTAGTGCACTATGGGCTCTGGTCAACAGTAGTGCACTATGGGCTCTGGTCAACAGTAGTGCACTATGGGCTCTGGTCAACAGTAGTGCACTATGGGCTCTGGTCAACAGTAGTACACTATGGGCTCTGGTCAACAGTAGTGCACTATGGGCTCTGGTCAACAGTAGTACACTATGGGCTCTGGTCAACAGTAGTGCACTATGGGCTCTGGTCAACAGTAGTGCACTATGGGCTCTGGTCAACAGTAGTGCACTATGGGCTCTGGCCAACAGTAGTGCACTGTGGGCCCTGGCCAACAGTAGTGCACTATGGGCTCTGGTCAACAGTAGTGCACTATGGGCTCTGGTCAACAGTAGTGCACTATGGGCTCTGGTCAACAGTAGTGCACTATGGGCTCTGGTCAACAGTAGTGCACTATGGGCTCTGGTCAACAGTAGTGCACTATGGGCTCTGGTCAACAGTAGTGCACTATGGGCTCTGGTCAACAGTAGTGCACTATGGGCTCTGGTCAACAGTAGTGCACTATGGGCTCTGGTCAACAGTAGTGCACTATGGGCTCTGGTCAACAGTAGTGCACTATGGGCTCTGGTCAACAGTAGTGCACTATGGGCTCTGGTCAACAGTAGTGCACTATGGGCTCTGGTCAACAGTAGTACACTATGGGCTCTGGTCAACAGTAGTGCACTATGGGCTCTGGTCAACAGTAGTGCACTATGGGCTCTGGTCAACAGTAGTGCACTATGGGTCCTGGTCAACAGTAGTGCACTATGGGCTCTGGTCAACAGTAGTGCACTATGGGTCCTGGTCAACAGTAGTGCACTATGGGCTCTGGTCAACAGTAGTTCACTATGGGCTCTGGTCAACAGTAGTGCACTATGGGTCCTGGTCAACAGTAGTGCACTATGGGTCCTGGTCAACAGTAGTACACTATGGGTCCTGGTCAACAGTAGTGCACTATGGGTCCTGGTCAACAGTAGTTCACTATGGGTCCTGGTCAACAGTAGTGCACTATGGGGCCTGGTCAACAGTAGTGCACTATGGGTCCTGGTAAACAGTAGTGCACTATGGGCTCTGGTCAACAGTAGTGCACTATGGGCTCTGGTCAACAGTAGTGCACTATGGGCTCTGGTCAACAGTAGTGCACTATGGGCTCTGGTCAACAGTAGTGCACTATGGGCTCTGGTCAACAGTAGTGCACTATGGGCTCTGGTCAACAGTAGTGCACTATGGGCTCTGGTCAACAGTAGTGCACTATGGGCCCTGGTCAACAGTAGTGCACTGTGGGCCCTGGTCAACAGTAGTGCACTGTGGGCCCTGGTCAACAGTAGTGCACTGTGGGCCCTGGTCAACAGTAGTGCACTGTGGGCCCTGGTCAACAGTAGTGCACTGTGGGCCCTGGTCAACAGTAGTGCACTATGGGCTCTGGTCAACAGTAGTACACTATGGGCTCTGGTCAACAGTAGTGCACTATGGGCTCTGGTCAACAGTAGTGCACTATGGGCTCTGGTCAACAGTAGTGCACTATGGGCTCTGGTCAACAGTAGTGCACTATGGGCTCTGGTCAACAGTAGTGCACTATGGGCTCTGGTCAACAGTAGTGCACTATGGGCTCTGGTCAACAGTAGTACACTATGGGCTCTGGTCAACAGTAGTGCACTACGGGCTCTGGTCAACAGTAGTGCACTATGGGCTCTGGTCAACAGTAGTGCACTATGGGCTCTGGTCAACAGTAGTGCACTATGGGTCCTGGTCAACAGTAGTGCACTATGGGCTCTGGTCAACAGTAGTGCACTATGGGCTCTGGTCAACAGTAGTGCACTATGGGCTCTGGTCAACAGTAGTGCACTATGGGCTCTGGTCAACAGTAGTGCACTATGGGCTCTGGTCAACAGTAGTGCACTATGGGCTCTGGTCAACAGTAGTGCACTATGGGCTCTGGTCAACAGTAGTGCACTATGGGCTCTGGTCAACAGTAGTGCACTATGGGCTCTGGTCAACAGTAGTGCACTATGGGCTCTGGTCAACAGTAGTGCACTATGGGCTCTGGTCAACAGTAGTGCACTATGGGCTCTGGTCAACAGTAGTGCACTATGGGCTCTGGTCAACAGTAGTGCACTATGGGCTCTGGTCAACAGTAGTGCACTATGGGCTCTGGTCAACAGTAGTGCACTATGGGCTCTGGTCAACAGTAGTGCACTATGGGCTCTGGTCAACAGTAGTGCACTATGGGCTCTGGTCAACAGTAGTGCACTATGGGCTCTGGTCAACAGTAGTGCACTATGGGCTCTGGTCAACAGTAGTGCACTATGGGCTCTGGTCAACAGTAGTGCACTATGGGCTCTGGTCAACAGTAGTACACTATGGGCTCTGGTCAACAGTAGTGCACTATGGGCTCTGGTCAACAGTAGTGCACTATGGGTCCTGGTCAACAGTAGTGCACTATGGGCTCTGGTCAACAGTAGTGCACTATGGGTCCTGGTCAACAGTAGTGCACTATGGGCTCTGGTCAACAGTAGTTCACTATGGGGCCTGGTCAACAGTAGTGCACTATGGGTCCTGGTCAACAGTAGTTCACTATGGGTCCTGGTCAAGAGTAGTACACTATGGGGCCTGGTCAACAGTAGTGCACTATGGGTCCTGGTAAACAGTAGTTCACTATGGGTCCTGGTCAACAGTAGTGCACTATGGGCCCTGGTCAACAGTAGTGCACTATGGGCCCTGGTCAACAGTAGTGCACTATGGGCTCTGGTCAACAGTAGTGCACTATGGGCTCTGGTCAACAGTAGTGCACTATGGGCTCTGGTCAACAGTAGTGCACTATGGGCTCTGGTCAACAGTAGTGCACTATGGGCTCTGGTCAACAGTAGTGCACTATGGGCTCTGGTCAACAGTAGTGCACTATGGGCTCTGGTCAACAGTAGTGCACTATGGGCTCTGGTCAACAGTAGTGCACTATGGGCCCTGGTCAACAGTAGTGCACTGTGGGCCCTGGTCAACAGTAGTGCACTGTGGGCCCTGGTCAACAGTAGTGCACTGTGGGCCCTGGTCAACAGTAGTGCACTGTGGGCCCTGGTCAACAGTAGTGCACTGTGGGCCCTGGTCAACAGTAGTGCACTGTGGGCCCTGGCCAACAGTAGTGCACTATGGGCCCTGGTCAACAGTAGTGCACTATGGGCTCTGGTCAACAGTAGTGCACTATGGGCTCTGGTCAACAGTAGTGCACTATGGGCTCTGGTCAACAGTAGTGCACTATGGGCTCTGGTCAACAGTAGTGCACTATGGGCTCTGGTCAACAGTAGTGCACTATGGGCTCTGGTCAACAGTAGTACACTATGGGCTCTGGTCAACAGTAGTGCACTATGGGTCCTGGTCAACAGTAGTGCACTATGGGCTCTGGTCAACAGTAGTGCACTATGGGCTCTGGTCAACAGTAGTGCACTATGGGCTCTGGTCAACAGTAGTGCACTATGGGCTCTGGTCAACAGTAGTGCACTATGGGCTCTGGTCAACAGTAGTGCACTATGGGCTCTGGTCAACAGTAGTGCACTATGGGCTCTGGTCAACAGTAGTGCACTATGGGCTCTGGTCAACAGTAGTGCACTATGGGCTCTGGTCAACAGTAGTGCACTATGGGCTCTGGTCAACAGTAGTGCACTATGGGCTCTGGTCAACAGTAGTGCACTATGGGCTCTGGTCAACAGTAGTGCACTATGGGCTCTGGTCAACAGTAGTGCACTATGGGCTCTGGTCAACAGTAGAGCACTATGGGCCCTGGTTAACAGCAGTGCACTACGGGCCCTGGTTAACAGCAGTGCACTGCAGGCCCTGGTTAACAGCAGTGCACTACGGGCCCTGGTTAACAGCAGTGCACTACGGGCCCTGGTTAACAGCAGTGCACTACGGGCCCTGGTTAACAGTAGTGCACTACGGGCCCTGGTCAACAGTAGTGCACTACGGGCCCTGGTCAACAGTAGTGCACTATGGGCCCTGGTCAACAGTAGTGCACTATGGGCCCTGGTCAACAGTAGTGCACTATGGGCCCTGGTCAACAGTAGTGCACTATGGGCCCTGGTCAACAGTAGTGCACTGTGGGCTCTGGTCAACAGTAGTGCACTATGGGCTCTGGTCAACAGTAGTGCACTATGGGCCCTGGTCAACAGTAGTGCACTATGGGTCCTGGTCAACAGTAGTGCACTATGGGCTCTGGTCAACAGTAGTGCACTATGGGCTCTGGTCAACAGTAGTGCACTATGGGCTCTGGTCAACAGTAGTGCACTATGGGTCCTGGTCAACAGTAGTGCACTATGGGCTCTGGTCAACAGTAGTGCACTATGGGCTCTGGTCAACAGTAGTGCACTATGGGCTCTGGTCAACAGTAGTACACTATGGGCTCTGGTCAACAGTAGTGCACTATGGGCTCTGGTCAACAGTAGTACACTATGGGCTCTGGTCAACAGTAGTGCACTATGGGCTCTGGTCAACAGTAGTGCACTATGGGCTCTGGTCAACAGTAGTGCACTATGGGCTCTGGTCAACAGTAGAGCACTATGGGCTCTGGTCAACAGTAGTGCACTATGGGCTCTGGTCAACAGTAGTGCACTATGGGCTCTGGTCAACAGTAGTGCACTATGGGCTCTGGTCAACAGTAGTGCACTATGGGCTCTGGTCAACAGTAGTGCACTATGGGCTCTGGTCAACAGTAGTGCACTATGGGCTCTGGTCAACAGTAGTGCACTATGGGCTCTGGTCAACAGTAGTACACTATGGGCTCTGGTCAACAGTAGTACATTATGGGCTCTGGTCAACAGTAGTGCACTATGGGCTCTGGTCAACAGTAGTGCACTATGGGCTCTGGTCAACAGTAGTGCACTATGGGCTCTGGTCAACAGTAGTGCACTATGGGCTCTGGTCAACAGTAGTGCACTATGGGCTCTGGTCAACAGTAGTACACTATGGGCTCTGGTCAACAGTAGTACACTATGGGCTCTGGTCAACAGTAGTACACTATGGGCTCTGGTCAACAGTAGTACACTATGGGCTCTGGTCAACAGTAGTGCACTATGGGCTCTGGTCAACAGTAGTGCACTATGGGCTCTGGTCAACAGTAGTACACTATGGGCTCTGGTCAACAGTAGTACACTATGGGCTCTGGTCAACAGTAGTGCACTATGGGCTCTGGTCAACAGTAGTACACTATGGGCTCTGGTCAACAGTAGTGCACTATGGGCTCTGGTCAACAGTAGTGCACTATGGGCTCTGGTCAACAGTAGTGCACTATGGGCTCTGGTCAACAGTAGTGCACTATGGGCCCTGGTCAACAGTAGTGCACTATGGGCTCTGGTCAACAGTAGTGCACTATGGGCTCTGGTCAACAGTAGTGCACTATGGGCCCTGGTCAACAGTAGTGCACTATGGGCCATGGTCAACAGTAGTGCACTGTCTAGGGCCATGGTCAACAGTAGTGCACTACGGGCCCTGGTTAACAGTAGTGCACTGCGGGCCCTGGTTAACAGTAGTGCACTACGGGCCCTGGTTAACAGTAGTGCACTGCAGGCCCTGGTTAACAGTAGTGCACTACGGGCCCTGGTTAACAGTAGTGCACTGCAGGCCCTGGTTAACAGTAGTGCACTACGGGCCATGGTCAACAGTAGTGCACTATGGGCCCTGGTCAACAGTAGTGCACTATGGGCCCTGGTCAACAGTAGTGCACTATGGCCCTGGTCAACAGTAGTGCACTATGGGCTCTGGTCAACAGTAGTGCACTATGGGCTCTGGTCAACAGTAGTGCACTATGGGCTCTGGTCAACAGTAGTGCACTATGGGCTCTGGTCAACAGTAGTGCACTATGGGCTCTGGTCAACAGTAGTGCACTATGGGCTCTGGTCAACAGTAGTGCACTATGGGCTCTGGTCAACAGTAGTGCACTATGGGCTCTGGTCAACAGTAGTGCACTATGGGCTCTGGTCAACAGTAGTGCACTATGGGGGCTGGTCAACAGTAGTGCCCTATAAAGGGGACAGGGGGCCATAGGGGGCTGGTCAACAGTAGTGCCCTATTTCAGGAATAGGGTGCCATTTGGGATTCAAACAATGACTCACCAGTCAGTTGAACTGGTTTTATTCTATTGCAGATAGTAACAGGACGACTGCTGTTTATAGCTGCTGGTGATGGGTACTTGCTTGTGTCACGACTTCCGCCGAAGTCGGTCCCTCTCCTTGTTCGGAGGGCGCCGTTCGGCGGTCGACGTCACCGACCTTCTAGCCATCGCCGATCCTCTTTTCTTTTTCCATTGGTTTTGTCTTGTCTTCCATCACACCTGGTTCCAATCTCATCAATTACATGTTGTGTATTATTAGTCATTTTTATTGTAACATAAATAAGTTATTGTCAGATCTGTTGTCAGAAGTTTCCTCTAACTTCCTCTAAAACTCAAAGTCACACAATATATAATATCATACAAATATACACAAATACCACACAATTGCATAAGAGCATTTGAGCTTCGTTTAAACAAATCTGACAGCTACCTCTGTTTCCCCCTCATGTCTGTCACGTTCCTGACCTGTTTTCTGTTATTTTTGTATGTGTTTAGTTGGTCAGGGCGTGAGTTGGGGTGGGCATTCTATGTTTTGTGTTTCTATGTTTAGTTCATTGGTAATTAGCCTTATATGGTTCTCAATCAGGGACAGGTGTTTGACGTTTCCTCTGATTGAGAACCATATAAAGGTAGGCTGTTCACACTGTTTGTTTGTGGGTGGTTGTCTTCCGTGTCTGTGTATGTGCACCACACGGGACTGTTTCGTTTGTTTGTTCGTTTGTGTAGTCTGTACCTTTTCATGCATTCTTCGTGTATATGTAAGTTCGTTTGTTCAGGTCTGTTGACTTTGTTTATTATTTTGTAAATTCTCAAGTGTGTTTAGTTTTCGTCTTGTTTAATAAATATCATGTCGTATAACAACGCTGCGTTTTGGTCCAATCCCTACTCCTCCTCCTCGGACGAAGAGGAGGAGGACAACCGTTACAACAATACACAATACAATACAATACACAACACACCACAATACAACACAGTACAACACAATACACTACAATAAAACACAACTAGAATAGTGAATTACAACAAAAAAAGTACTGTCAATTCCTGAAAGCCATTGCTCAGCAAGGTCCATCCCCAACAAGGTATATCCCCAACAGGGCCCATCCCCAACAGGGCCCATCCCAACAGGGCCCATCCCAACAGGGCCCATCCCAACAGGGCCCATCCCCTAACAGGGCCCATCCCCTAACAGGGCCCATCCCCTAACAGGGTCCACCCCTAACAGGGTCCATCCCCAACAGGGCCCATCCCCAACAGGGCCCATCCCCAACAGGGTCCATCCCCAAATCCCCAACAGGGCCCATCCCCAAAAGGGTCCGTCCCCAACAGGGTCCATCCCAACAGGGTCCATCCCAACAGGGTCCATCCCCAACAGGGTCCATCCCCAACATGTTCCATCCCAACAGGGTCCATCCCCAACAGGGTCCATCCCCAACAGGGCCCATCCCCAACAGGGCCCATCCCCAACAGGGTCCATCCCCAGCAGGGTCCATCCCCAACAGGGCCCATCCCCAACAGGGTCCATCCCCAACAGGGTCCATCCTGACAGGGTCCATCCCCAACAGTGTCCATCCCCAACAGGGTCCATCCCCAACAGGGTCCATCCCCAACAAGGTCCATCCCAACAGGGTCCATCCCCAACAGGGCCCATCCCCAACAGGGTCCATCCCCAACAGGGCCCATCCCCAACAGGGTCCATCCCCAACAGGGTCCATCCCGACAGGGTCCATCCCCAACAGTGTCCATCCCCAACAGGGTCCATCCCGACAGGGTCCATCCCCAACAGTGTCCATCCCAACAGGGTCCATCCCAACAGGGTCCATCCCAACAGGGTCCATCCCAACAGGGTCCATCCCGACAGAGTCCATCCCCAACAGGGTCCACCCCCAGCAGGGTCTGTCCCCACATCCCCAACAGGGTCCATCCCCAACAGGGTCCATCCCTAACAGGGTCCATCCCCAACAGGGCCCATCCCAACAGGGTCCACCCCTATCAGGGTCCATCCCAATTAACCTCTTGAAGCTAGGGGGCACTATTTTTATGTTTGGAAAAATTACGTTCCCAAGGTAAATGGACTATTTCTCAGGCCCAGATGCTAAAATATGCATATAATTGACAGATTAGGATAGAAAACACTCTAAAGTTTCCAAAACTGTCAAAATATTGTCTGTGAGTATAACAGAACTGATTTTGCAGGCGAAAACCTGAGGAAATCCAACCCGGAAGTGCCTTTTATTTGGAAAAATCCCTGTTCCTTTGCCTGCCTATCCTCCATTTAAAGGGGTATCAACCAGATTCAAATCAAATCAAATTTTATTTGTCACATACACATGGTTAGCAGATGTTAATGCGAGTGTAGCGAAATGCTTGTGCTTCTAGTTCCGTCAATGCAGTAATAACCAACGAGTAATCTAACCTAACAATTCCACAACAACTACCTTATACACACAAGTGTAAAGGGATAAAGAATATGTACATAAAGATATATGAATAAGTGATGGTACAGAACGGCATAGGCAAGATGCAGTAGATGGTATAGAGTACAGTATATACATATGAGATGAGTAATGTAGGGTATATAAACATAAAGTGGCATAGTTTAAAGTGGCTAGTGATACATGTATTACATAAAGATGGCAAGATGCAGTAGATGATATAGAGTACAGTATATGCATATACATATGAGATGAGTAATGTAGGGTATGTAAACATTATATTAAGTGGCATTGTTTAAAGTGGCTAGTGATACATTTTTACATACATTTCCATCAATTCCCATTATTAAAGTGGCTGGAGTTGAGTCAGTATGTTGGCAGCAGCCACTCAATGTTAGTGGTGGCTGTTTAACAGTCTGATGGCCTTGAGATAGAAGCTGTTTTTCAGTCTCTCGGTCCCTGCTTTGATGCACCTGTACTGACCTCGCCTTCTGGATGATAGCGGGGTGGACAGGCAGTGGCTCGGGTGGTTGTTGTCCTTGATGATCTTTATGGCCTTCCTGTGACATCGGGTGGTGTAGGTGTCCTGGAGGGCAGGTAGTTTGCCCCCGGTGATGCGTTGTGCAGACCTCACTTCCCTCTGGAGAGCCTTACGGTTGTGGGTGGAGCAGTTGCCGTACCAGGCGGTGATACAGCCCGACAGGATGCTCTCGATTGTGCATCTGTAGAAGTTTGTGAGTGCTTTTGGTGACAAGCCAAATTTCTGCTGCGCCTTCTTCACAACGCTGTCTGTGTGGGTGGACCAATTCAGTTTGTCCGTGATGTGTACACCGAGGAACTTAAAACTTTCCACCTTCTCCACTACTGACCCGTCGATGTGGATAGGGGGGGTGCTCCCTCTGCTGTTTCCTGAAGTCCACAATAATCTCCTTTGTTTTGTTGACGTTGAGTGTGAGGTTATTTTCCTGACACCACACTCCGAGGGCCCTCACCTCCTCCCTGTAGGCCGTCTCGTGGTTGTTGGTAATCAACCCGACCACTGTAGCGTCGTCCGCAAACTTGATGATTGAGTTGGAGGCGTGCATGGCCACGCAGTCGTGGGTGAACAGGGAGTACAGGAGAGGGCTCAGAACGCACCCTTGTGGGGCCCCAGTGTTGAGGATCAGCGGGGTGGAGATGTTGTTACCTACCCTCACCACCTGGGGGCGGCCCATCAGGAAGTCCAGTACCCAGTTGCACAGGGCGGGGTCGAGACCCAGGGTCTCAGGTACTATGGTGTTAAATGCTGAGCTGTAGTCGATGAACAGCATTCTCACATAGGTATTCCTCTTGTCCAGATGGCTTAGGGCAGTGTGCAGTGTGGTTGCGATTGCGTCGTCTGTGGACCTATTGGGTCAGTAAGCAAATTGGAGTGGGTCTAGGTTGTCAGGTAGGTTGGAGGTGATATGGTCCTTGACTAGTCTCTCCTTTGACTTGTCTCTCCTTTTCCAATGGCTTCCTCAGGTTGTGAACAGGCTTTAGACATAGTTTCAAGCTTTTATTTTGAAAAATGATTAGTTCTTTGATTAGCGCGAGAGTTGTAGCTCAATATTTTCTTTCTCTCTTATTGAAAAGTTAACGGTCCGGTTGAAATATTATTGATTTTGTATGTTAAAAACAACCTGAGGATTGATTATAAAAAACATTTGACATGTTTCTACGAACATTACGGATACTTTATGGAATTTTCGTCTGGCCTTCAGGACCGGCACGAGCCTGTGGTTTTCTGAACATAACGCGCAAACCAAATGGAGATTTTTGTTATAAAATAATATAATCTTTATCGAACAAAAAAAGGTAAGCGATTATTTTGATTGCTTTTCTGACTTTCGTGACGTAGCTAATTTGCGGCTAGCTGTTCTTACTGTTTTGTCTAGTGATCGATAAACTCACAAATGCTTGGATTGCTTTCGCTCTAAAGCATATTTTCAAAATCTGACACGATAGGTGGATTAACAACAAGCTAAGCTGTGTTTTGGTATATTTCACTTTGGTGATTTCACTTTGTTTTGGTGATTTCATGAAAATAAATATTTTTAGTATTTTCTTTTGAATTTGGCGCTCTGCAAATCAGCGGTTGTTTACGAAAATGAAGGGATCTGTGCTTCAAGAAGTTATTCAAATAAGAACTGTCTTTATAAATTTGGGTTATTTTAGATGACGACACCCAGCTAGATAGTTAGCAAGCTAACTATAGCTACTGAAACAGATTATGTCGTTTTGCTATTTTTTTGGGGGTGGGGGGTGCATTTTGTTTGCATCCATCAGCTAGCTAGCTTTTTGTATGAACAGCACAGTCCAGAGCTTGGGGAAGGGCAGGTGCGCGAGACAAAACTTTACCAGCATCGTAGCATACGTATCGATGATTCGTTGTGACATATGAAATACGAGTGATAGCGTAACCCATGTTTAATAACTACGTAAACAATTAATATACGTGTTAAATTATTATGTGACGTACAGTCATATTTAGGTCCTGATTGGTCAACAAGCTTATTTGACAAGTCAAATAGTCTTATTTGACACATCAAATAGTGTTGTTTGACGTGTATCGTTTTTGACACGCAAAGACCCAAACGGCGTTCCATAATTAGGTAGTTAGTTGTCACTTCCAGAATGTGTTCAGTGTGACTGGTTTATAGCAGTGGCCAAGGTCAATGAGAGGCGTCACTACAGAACCTGGTTCGAATTCCAGCTGCATCACATCCGGCCGTGATCGGGAGTCCCATAGGGCGACGCACAATTTGCCCAGCGTCGTCTGGATTTGGCCGGGGTTGGCCGTCATTGTAAATAAGAATTTGTTCTTAACTGACTTGCCACGTTAAATAAATGTTAAATAAATGTAATTTAAAAAACAATAATACATTATACGATGATAGATGACTCCATGGCATTGTAAACATTGAGTAACTGTCATGGCAACCAGTAGCAGTACCGGGCCAGAGGCCAAGATTTGGTTCTGGTGGCTGAGATTACAACGACCCCATAATTTTCACCTGTCCTGTTTTGATGTTGACCTGTCCTGTGAGGAACGTTTGATCTAAGAGACAGAGTTGCATGTCATACAGAAAGTGTCAGACCTCACACCTAAACAAACACTACATTCTCACTACTTCTCCATCTAACAAAGGGAGAATAAAGAACTAGTTGAATCAGACAGAGGACCAACAAGGAGATTAAAAGGTTTGTATTTATTTATGGAAACCAAAGGCATCTTTGAACTAAAGACTCAGAGGTTCAGAGGCCGGGACGTGTGGCGCAGACAAAGGCAAACTTGTATGAGCAGAGTGTGTCGTTCCACAGCTTGTCATTCTGGTAGTTAGTGTGAACACAGTTCTCCGGATCGGGACCAACTCCATTATTGGGCTCATCTGAAGACCAGATGATGTAGACCACCTTGGAGCCGTCCGACCACATCCATCTCCCTTCCTTATGGAGGTCACTCAGCCCGATCCAGGTATAGTGCTCAGCAGGGTCGAAGATCTTGATCAGGTTTTTCACGAAGCTGAATTCCCCCATGGTGTTCACAGAGGCCAGATTGGCTCCCAGGGACACGCAGAAGGACTCTGCATCGGCCCAGTCCAGCTGAGAGGCAACGTACCTGAAGCAACGGTTGTTGTAGCTTAACCAGCCCAGGGGACAGTCGGTATAATGAGGCTCTGAAAGCTCCCCCTCCTGGTCAGACACGGGAGTGCAGTGTAGAGCACCAACAGCCAGGCTGAGAAGACAGAGGAAACGGAAGGGAACAGACATGGTGAACAGGTTTCTGTTCTGGTGAAGAGTCACTGAAGTAGACAGGAGAATGACTCTAGAGACCTGGGTTCTGGTCTGCAGCTCTGCTCCTGTGTTCTGGGCTAGCTAGGTAGGAAGGTATGTGGGCTGCAGTGGGTCCTTTTATATCATGTTGAGAGGGTGGAGAGGAGTTCGCAGAGAGGCCATTGGTAGATCATTATGTTCATTTCTCATTGAGAAGTGTTTTTCTCAATTCGATATTTTCCATAAGCAGCATTTTCCAAGATAAGATGGTACTGCGACCATGACACGTAACCCAGTAGTTATATAAAATCTGCAGCTGTGGTCTTCCCATGTTATTTTTAGTTTGGTCCCAGGGCCACTATTCACAAAGCGTCTCAGTGTAAGACTGCTGATCTAGGATCACGTCCACCACTCATATTCATTACGATTTATAAAACCACAACTCCTAGTTCAGTAGTCGTTCCTTTGTGAATACAGACCCATATCTCAGTTACTAGAGGGTAGGGGGACATGCCAAACCAGTCCTTCCTTTGTGAATACAGGCCCATATCTCAGTTACTAGAGGGTAGGGGGACATGCCAAACCAGTCCTTCCTTTGTGAATACAGGCCCATATCTCAGTTACTAGAGGGTAGGGGGACATGTCAAACCAGTCCTTCCTTTGTGAATACAGGCCCATATCTCAGTTACTAGAGGGTAGGGGGACATGCCAAACCAGTCCTTCCTTTGTGAATACAGGCCCATATCTCAGTTACTAGAGGGTAGGGGGACATGTCAAACCAGTCCTTCCTTTGTGAATACAGGCCCATATCTCAGTTACTAGAGGGTAGGGGGAAATGCCAAACCAGTCCTTCCTTTGTGAATACAGGCCCATATCTCAGTTACTAGAGGGTACGGGACATGTCAAACCAGTCCTTCATTGTAAAGGGTTTAAACACTGTTTCCCATGCTTGTTCAATGAACCATAAACAATTAATGAACATGCCCCTGTGGAACGGTTGTTAAGACACTGTCGTGTCTTTGTCTATGCCGGATTAATTGCTATGACATGCTATTCTATAAAATACTTTCTCCGTAATTAATATCACCTGATTGAGCTAATCGGGTACATGTAATTAACTAGAGAGTCGGGCACCACGAAATAATATTTATAGAGCCGTTATCTTCCGAATAAACTCTTAAAGATTTAGCAATATTTTACATCAATAGCAGTCAACATCGTCATCTTTCTTCAGTCTCATATTCTGAAAGTTGTAAATTCTTGGTTATCTGCAAGAATCCTGGCTAACAAGTTGAATCAGCAATACAAAATTGGGTTTAATTATTTATTTACTAAATACCTAACTAATCACACAGAATCCCACATACACAATTAAATCATAACTTGATTACAAATTGCCGTCATTACGGAAAACGTCCCTAGCGGGCGGAACAGATATGACAGCTTGTTACACAAAGGAAAGGGGGCTGGGTTTTAGTGAAAGAGCGAGAGACTGGAACAGAGGCGAAGCTGTGCTATCGTAAATACAGTATCTTATGCATTCTAAATTACCGCCCATTTGGAAAAGGAAAATGCAATAAATATTTACTCTGAGCTGCGCTTCAGTAGGTTGGCGGTAGATGGAAGACCGTGTTGCCAAACCGAGTCCTCTGTCCTTTGAAGAATGTCTCTGGTGGTCACTGGATACGTTGGAGTAACGTCGTTGTGTAGTAGACGGGATACTCTGACTGTCCTTCCTAACCTGCGTTTGTAGCAGCTGTTGCTAACTCAACGGCTAGGAGGTATCACTTCTGTAGTGAATACGAGTTCAAAGTTCATACCATTCACAACCAAAGTTCATGCTGATGTTGGCTTAGTTCTGTAGTTATTATCTGAACCATTCTGACATGGGATCGTCACCCTCATCTCCTCGGAACAGAAAGTTATATTTTTGTCAATGGCTTTATATAGTGGAGGGAGAGGGGTGTGTCTGAAAAGTTTATTACCCATGTCTCTTCACAGGGGCAGGCCACTGGTTGAGCAGAGGCCCAAACCTATGAAAACCCAAATCTCTCACTTGGAAGCTAAAATTACATTTCATCTCTTCACAAATAATTTCATATTCAAACATTTGAATTAAACAACAATTCCATGTGAATCCGATACCTCTGATGTTTAGACTTTCCACAGTAGAGTTTATGTCATTCTATCATTGATGAGAATGTGTCAGAGGGCAACCGAACTGACATAATATACCTTAAGTACCACCGCATATGTTCAGTTGGTCGGATTACCAGAATATAGTTCATTTCCCCCCAACTTCTGATGTTCCCAGAATCTCTATGTTAACCAAAGGGTTTTCTTATGTCACATCAGTATAGTAGGGAGAGGGAAAAAGGGGGAAAGAGGTATTTATGACTGTCATAAACAGTTATGAAAACTTAGGACACTAAAGAGGCCTTTCTACTGACTCTGAAAAACACCAAAAGAAAGATGCCCAGGGTCCCTGCTCACCTGCGTGAACATGCCTTAGGAATGCTGCAAGGAGGCATGAGGACTGTAGATGTGGCCAGGGCAATAAATTGCAATGTACGTACTGTGAGACGCCTAAGCCAGCGCTACAGGGAGACAGGACGGACAGCTGATTGTCCTCACAGTGGCAGACCACAGGATCGGTACATCTGAACATCACACCTGCAGGACAGGTACAGGATGACAACAATAACTGCCCGAGTTACACCAGGAACGCACAATCCCTCCATCAGTGCTCAGACTGTCCGCAATAGGCTGAGAGAGGCTGGACTGAGGGCTTGTAGGCCTGTTGTATGGCAGGTCCTCACCAGACATCACCTGCAACAATGTCACCTATGGGCACAAACCCACCGTGGCTGGACCAGACAGGACTGGCAAAAAGTGTTCTTCACTGACGAGTCACGGTTTTGTCTCACCAGGGGTGATGGTTGGATTCGCATTTATTATCGAAGGAATGAGCGTTACACCGAGGCCTGTACTCTGGAGCGGGATCGATTTGGAGGTGGAGGGTCCGTCATGGTCTGGGGTTGTGTGTCACGGCATCATCGGACTGAGCTTGTTGTCATTGCAGGCAATCTCAACGCTGTGCGTTACAGGGAAGACATCCTCCTCCCTCGTGGTACCCTTCCTGCAGGCTCATCCTGACATGACCCTCCAGCATGACAATGCCACCAGCCATACTGCTCGTTCTGTGCGTGATTTCCTGCAAGACAGGAATGTCAGTGTTCTGCCATGGCCAGCGAAGAGCCCGGATCTCAATCCCATTGACCTGTTGGATCGGAGAGTGAGGGCTAGGGCCATTCCCACCAGAAATGTTCGGGAACTTGCAGCTGCCTTGGTGGAAGAGTGGGGTAACATCTCACAGCAAGAACTGGCAAATCTGGTGCAGTCTATGAGGAGGAGATGCACTGCAGTACTTAATGCAGCTGGTGGCCACACCAGGTACCAACTGTTAATTTTGATTTTGACCCCCCCCCCTTCTTTGTTCAGGGACACATAATTCCATTTCTGTTAGTCACATGTCTGTGGAACTTGTTCAGTTTATGTCTCAGTTGATGAATCTTGTTATATTCATACAAATATTTACACATGTTAATTTTGCTGAAAATAAACGCAGTTGACAGTGAGAGGACGTTATATAAATATATATATTTTTAAATCTCAGCCCCCGTCCCCGCAGGAGGGCCTTTTGGTAGGCCGTCATTGTAAATAAGATATGGTTCTTAACTGACTTACCTTGTTTATAAAAAGGTTAAATAAATAAGCAGCCACCTAGCTTCTTCTGGCTTGACCGGACCGGGTTATGTGTTGTGAAGCTAGCCGCAATGTTGGAATTTGCAGTTCTCCTTCAAAATAAAAGTCCCTCGTTGAAAGTGACGCAGAAGGTTACAATTGGTGGAATCATGAAATAGACTAGATAATGTTAAACAAGGTTGGATTGGGGATCAATGAAATGGGGTAACAGTCTACTCTGTACTCAAGTACCTTTTCCCCAAAGTCCTCCTCAGAGTTCTCAGACTCCAAAACATCCAAGTTGCATTGTTTTTCCTCTGGAAAAGTGTTCGATACACATAGTTGGTTGACTGGTACAAAAAATGTTTCTCAATTCACAGTGGATTCAGAGTCCCACAACAAGAGCTACGATGCTAATGTTCTCTGGGTATCACTGAGTAGACTGATACCCCATGTCGTTGATCCACAATTCATAGGTAAGGCTATACAGTGAAATACAATTCTCCTTCCGTGGCCTCCAACTGCTCTTAAATGCAAGTACAACTAAATACATGCTCTTCAACTGATCGCTGCCCGCACCTGCCCGCCGTCCCGGTTCTGACTTAGAATATGTGGACAACTACAAATACCTAGGTGTCTGGTTAGACTGTAAACTCTCCTTCCAGACTAAGCATTAAGCATCTCCAATCCAAAATTAAATCTAGAATTGGCTTCCTATTTCGCAACTAAGCATCCTTCACTCATGCTGCTAAACAGACCCTCGTAAAACTGACTATCCTACTGATCCTTGACTTCAGCGATGTCATTTACAAAATAGCCTCCAACACTCTACTCAGCAAATTGGATGTAGTCTATCACAGTGCCATCCGTTTTGTCACCAAAGCCCCATATACTACCCACCACTGCGACCTGTATGCTCTCGTTGGCTGGCCCTCACTTCATATTCGTTGCCAAACCCACTGGCTCCAGGTCATCTACAAGTCTTTGCTAGGTAAAGCCCCGTCTTATCTCAGCTCACCGGTCACCATAGCAGCACCCACCCGTTGCATGCTCTCCAGCAAGTATAATTCACTGGTCACCCCCAAAGCCTATTCCTCATTTGGCCGCCTTTCCTTCCAGTTCTATGCTGCCAATGACTGGAGCGAATTGCAAAAAAATCACTGAAGCTGGAGACTCATACCTCCCTCACTAACTTTAAGCATCAGCTGTCAGAGCAGCTTACTGATCACTGTACCTGTACACAGGCAATCTGTAAATAGCCCATCTGTAAATAGCCCATCCAACTACCTCATCCCCATATTGTTATTTATTTATTTTGCTCCTTTGCACCCCAGTATCTCTACTTGCACATTCATCCTCTGCACATCTATCACTCCAGTGTTTAATTGCTAAATTGTAATTAATTCGCCACTACAGCCATTTTATTGTCTTACCTCCCTAATCTTACCTCATTTGCACACACTGTATATAGATTTTTTCTATTGTGTTATTGACTGTACGTTTGTAACTGTGTTGTTGTATGTGTCGCACTGCTTTGCTTTATCTTGTCCAGGTCACAGTTGTAAATGAGAACTTGTTCTCAACTGGCCTACCTGGTTAAATAAAGGTGATCTGGTCTACCTGGTTAAATAAAGGTGATCTGGCCTACCTGGTTAAATAAAGGTGATCTGGTCTACCTGGTTAAATAAAGGTGATCTGGTCTACCTGGTTAAATAAAGGTGATCTGGTCTACCTGGTTAAATAAAGGTGATCTGGTCTACCTGGTTAAATAAAGGTGATCTGGTCTACCTGGTTAAATAAAGGTGATCTGGTCTACCTGGTTAAATAAAGGTGATCTGGTCTACCTGGTTAAATAAAGGTGATCTGGCCTACCTGGTTAAATAAAGGTGATCTGGCCTACCTGGTTAAATAAAGGTGATCTGGTCTACCTGGTTAAATAAAGGTGATCTGGTCTACCTGGTTAAATAAAGGTGATCTGGTCTACCTGGTTAAATAAAGGTGATCAGGTCTACCTGGTTAAATAAAGGTGATCTGGTCTACCTGGTTAAATAAAGGTGATCTGGCCTACCTGGTTAAATAAAGGTGATCAGGTCTACCTGGTTAAATAAAGGTGATCTGGTCTACCTGGTTAAATAAGGTGATCTGGTCTACTTGTTAAATAAAGGTGATCTGGTCTACCTGGTTAAATAAAGGTGATCTGGTCTACCTGGTTAAATAAAGGTGATCTGGTCTACCTGGTTAAATAAAGGTGATCTGGTCTACCTGGTTAAATAAAGGTGATCTGGCCTACCTGGTTAAATAAAGGTGATCTGGCCTACCTGGTTAAATAAAGGTGATCTGGTCTACCTGGTTAAATAAAGGTGATCTGGTCTACCTGGTTAAATAAAGGTGATCTGGTCTACCTGGTTAAATAAAGGTGATCTGGTCTACCTGGTTAAATAAAGGTGATCTGGTCTACCTGGTTAAATAAAGGTGATCTGGTCTACCTGGTTAAATAAAGGTGATCTGGTCTACCTGGTTAAATAAAGGTGATCTGGTCTACCTGGTTAAATAAAGGTGATCTGGTCTACCTGGTTAAATAAAGGTGATCTGGCCTACCTGGTTAAATAAAGGTGATCTGGTCTACCTGGTTAAATAAAGGTGATCTGGTCTACCTGGTTAAATAAAGGTGATCTGGTCTACCTGGTTAAATAAAGGTGATCTGGTCTACCTGGTTAAATAAAGGTGATCTGGCCTACCTGGTTAAATAAAGGTGATCTGGCCTACCTGGTTAAATAAAGGTGATCTGGTCTACCTGGTTAAATAAAGGTGATCTGGCCTACCTGGTTAAATAAAGGTGATCTGGCCTACCTGGTTAAATAAAGGTGATCTGGTCTACCTGGTTAAATAAAGGTGATCTGGTCTACCTGGTTAAATAAAGGTGATCTGGTCTACCTGGTTAAATAAAGGTGATCTGGTCTACCTGGTTAAATAAAGGTGATCTGGTCTACCTGGTTAAATAAAGGTGATCTGGTCTACCTGGTTAAATAAAGGTGATCTGGTCTACCTGGTTAAATAAAGGTGATCTGGTCTACCTGGTTAAATAAAGGTGATCTGGCCTACCTGGTTAAATAAAGGTGATCTGGTCTACCTGGTTAAATAAAGGTGATCTGGTCTACCTGGTTAAATAAAGGTGATCTGGTCTACCTGGTTAAATAAAGGTGATCTGGTCTACCTGGTTAAATAAAGGTGATCTGGCCTACCTGGTTAAATAAAGGTGATCTGGCCTACCTGGTTAAATAAAGGTGATCTGGTCTACCTGGTTAAATAAAGGTGATCTGGCCTACCTGGTTAAATAAAGGTGATCTGGCCTACCTGGTTAAATAAAGGTGATCTGGTCTACCTGGTTAAATAAAGGTGATCTGGTCTACCTGGTTAAATAAAGGTGATCTGGCCTACCTGGTTAAATAAAGGTGATCTGGTCTACCTGGTTAAATAAAGGTGATCTGGTCTACCTGGTTAAATAAAGGTGATCTGGTCTACCTGGTTAAATAAAGGTGATCTGGCCTACCTGGTTAAATAAAGGTGATCTGGCCTACCTGGTTAAATAAAGGTGATCTGGTCTACCTGGTTAAATAAAGGTGATCTGGTCTACCTGGTTAAATAAAGGTGATCTGGCCTACCTGGTTAAATAAATGTGATCTGGCCTACCTGGTTAAATAAAGGTGATCTGGTCTACCTGGTTAAATAAAAGTGATCTGGTCTACCTGGTTAAATAAAGGTGATCTGGCCTACCTGGTTAAATAAAGGTGATCTGGTCTACCTGGTTAAATAAAGGTGATCTGGTCTACCTGGTTAAATAAAGGTGATCTGGTCTACCTGGTTAAATAAAGGTGATCTGGTCTACCTGGTTAAATAAAGGTGATCTGGTCTACCTGGTTAAATAAAGGTGATCTGGTCTACCTGGTTAAATAAAGGTGATCTGGCCTACCTGGTTAAATAAAGGTGATCTGGTCTACCTGGTTAAATAAAGGTGATCTGGTCTACCTGGTTAAATAAAGGTGATCTGGTCTACCTGGTTAAATAAAGGTGATCTGGTCTACCTGGTTAAATAAAGGTGATCTGGCCTACCTGGTTAAATAAAGGTGATCTGGCCTACCTGGTTAAATAAAGGTGATCTGGTCTACCTGGTTAAATAAAGGTGATCTGGTCTACCTGGTTAAATAAAGGTGATCTGGTCTACCTGGTTAAATAAAGGTGATCTGGTCTACCTGGTTAAATAAAGGTGATCTGGTCTACCTGGTTAAATAAAGGTGATCTGGCCTACCTGGTTAAATAAAGGTGATCTGGTCTACCTGGTTAAATAAAGGTGATCTGGTCTACCTGGTTAAATAAAGGTGAAATAAATTTGAAAAAAATAAATAAATACATCCAGTGTGATTTCAACAGATTATTTCTCAAATTAACAAATTATTGTCTTTTGTTGATTTTATACAACATTCTAACCTCGTTTTAGCATGATATATTCAATTAGGGCATAATTCCACTATTTGTATTCGTTTGCATCACCGTCAATTACATACTTTTATTTTGAAGGCCGGCTAATCCTTATTGTGGCTAGCTTCACATAGATGGGTCCGACCACCGTTAATCAATTAAGAACTGTCTTCTAAATTAGGGTTATTTTAGATGATGACACCCAGCTAGATAGTTAGCTAGCCTACTATAGCTACTGAAACAGATGATGTCGTTTTGCTATTTTTTAGGGGAAGGCCATTGTTTGCATCCAACAGCTAGCTAGCTTTTTTAATGACCAGCGGAGTCCAGAGCTTGGGGAAAGGCAGGTGCGCGAGACAAAACTTTACCAGCATCGTAGCATACGTATCGATGAATCGTTGTGACATATGAAATACGAGTGATAGCGTAACCAATGTGTAATAACTACGTAAACAATTAATATACGTGTTAAATTATTATGTGACGTACAGTCATATTTAGGTCCTGATTGGTCAACAAGCTTATTTGACAAGTCAAATAGTCTTATTTGACACATCAAATAGTGTTGTTTGACGTGTATCGTTTTTGACACGCAAAGACCCAAACTGCGTTCCATAATTAGGTAGTTAGTTGTCACTTCCAGAATGTGTTCAGTGTGACTGGTTTATAGCAGTGGCCAAGGTCAATGGCACTGCATCTCAGTGCAAGGGGCATCACTACAGAACCTGGTTCGAATCTAGGCTGCATCACATCCGGCCGTGATCAGGAGTCCCATAGGGCGAAGCACAATTTGCCCAGCGTCGTCTGGATTTGGCCGGGGTAGGCCGTCATTGTAAATAAGAATTTGTTCTTAACTGACTTGCCTAGTTAAATGAATGTTAAATAAATGTAATTTAAAAAACAATAATACATTATACGATGATAGATGACTCCATGGCATTGTAAACATCGAGTAACTGTCATGGCAACCAGTAGCAGTACCGGGCCAGAGGCCAAGATTTGGTTCTGGTGGCTGAGATTATAACGACCCCATAATTTTCACCTGTCCTGTTTTGATGTTGACCTGTCCTGTGAGGAACGTTTGATCTAAGAGACAGAGTTGCATGTCATACAGAAAGTGTCAGACCTCACACCTAAACAAACACTACATTCTCACTACTTCTCCATCTAACAAAGGGAGAATAAAGAACTAGTTGAATCAGACAGAGGACCAACAAGGAGATTAAAAGGTTTGTATTTATTTATGGAAACCAAAGGCATCTTTGAACTAAAGACTCAGAGGTTCAGAGGCCGGGACGTGTGGCGCAGACAAAGGCAAACTTGTATGAGCAGAGTGTGTCGTTCCACAGCTTGTCATTCTGGTAGTTTGTGTGAACACAGTTCTCCGGATAGGGACCAACTCCATTATTGGGCTCACCTGAAGACCAGATCATGTAGACCACCTTGGAGCCGTCCGACCACATCCATCTCCCTTCCTTGTGGAGGTCACTCAGCCCGATCCAGGTATGGTGCTCAGCAGGGTCGAAGCTCTTGATCAGGTTTTTCACGAAGCTGAATTCACCTTTGTTGTTCACAGAGGCCAGGTTGGCTCCCTGGGTCACGCAGAAGGACTCTGCATCGGCCCAGTCCAGCTGAGAGGCGACGTACCTGAAGCAGCGGTTGTTGTAGCTGGACCAGCCCGGGGGACAGTCGGTATAATGAGGCTCTGAAAGCTCCCCCTCCTGGTCAGACACGGGAGTGCAGTGTAGAGCACCAACAGCCAGGCTGAGAAGACAGAGGAAGCGGAAGGGAACAGACATGGTGAAGAGGTTTCTGTTCCTGGTGAAGAGTCACTGAAGTAGACAGGAGAATGACTCTATAGTCCTGGGTTCTGGTCTGCAGCTCTGCTCCTGGGTTCTGGGCTGTTTGGGTAGGAAGGTATGTGGGCTGCAGTGGGTCCTTTTATCTCATGTTGAGAGGGTGGAGAGGAGTTCGCAGACAGGCCATTGGTAGATCATTATGTTCATTTGTCATTGAGAAGTGTTTTTCTCAATTCGATGTTTTCCATAAGCAGCATTTTCCAAGATAAGATGGTACTGCGACCATGACACGTAACCCAGTAGTTATATAAAATCTGCAGCTGTGGTCTTCCCATGTTATTTTTAGTTTGGTCCCAGGGCCACTATTCACAAAGCGTCTCAGAGTAGGAGTACTGATCTAGGATCAGGTCCACCACTCATATTCATTATGATTTATAAAACCACAACTCCTAGTTCAGTAGTCGTTCCTTTGTGAATACAGGCCCATATCTCAGTTACTAGAGGGTAGGGGGACATGTCAAACCAGTCCTTCCTTTGTGAATACAGACCCATATCTCAGTTACTAGAGGGTAGGGGACATGTCAAACCAGTCCTTCCTTTGTGAATACAAACCCATATCTCAGTTACTAGAGGGTAGGGGACATGTCAAACCAGTCCTTCCTTTGTGAATACAGACTCATATCTCAGTTACTAGAGGGTAGGGGACATGTCAAACCAGTCCTTCCTTTGTGAATACAGGCCCATATCTCAGTTACTGGAGGGTAGGGGGACATGTCAAACCAGTCCTTCCTTTGTGAATACAGGCCCATATCTCAGTTACTAGAGGGTAGGGGACATGTCAAACCAGTCCTTCCTTTGTGAATACAGACCCATATCTCAGTTACTAGAGGGTAGGGGACATGTCAAACCAGTCCTTCCTTTGTGAATACAGACTCATATCTCAGTTACTAGAGGGTAGGGGACATGTCAAACCAGTCCTTCCTTTGTGAATACAGACCCATATCTCAGTTACTAGAGGGTAGGGGACATGTCAAACCAGTCCTTCCTTTGTGAATACAGGCCCATATCTCAGTTACTGGAGGGTAGGGGGACATGTCAAACCAGTCCTTCCTTTGTGAATACAGGCCCATATCTCAGTTACTGGAGGGTAGGGGGACATGTCAAACCAGTCCTTCCTTTGTGAATACAGACCCATATCTCAGTTACTAGAGGGTAGGGGGACATGTCAAACCAGTCCTTCCTTTGTGAATACAGACCCATATCTCAGTTACTGGAGGGTAGGGGGACATGTCAAACCAGTCCTTCCTTTGTGAATACAGACTCATATCTCAGTTACTAGAGGGTAGGGGGACATGTCAAACCAGTCCTTCCTTTGTGAATACAGACCCATATCTCAGTTACTGGAGGGTAGGGGGACATGTCAAACCAGTCCTTCCTTTGTGAATACAGGCCCATATCTCAGTTACTAGAGGGTAGGGGGACATGTCAAACCAGTCCTTCCTTTGTGAATACAGGCCCATATCTCAGTTACTGGAGGGTAGGGGGACATGTCAAACCAGTCCTTCCTTTGTGAATACAGGCCCATATCTCAGTTACTGGAGGGTAGGGGGACATGTCAAACCAGTCCTTCCTTTGTGAATACAGACCCATATCTCAGTTACTGAAGGGTAGGGGGACATGTCAAACCAGTCCTTCCTTTGTGAATACAGGTCCATATCTCAGTTACTGGAGGGTAGGGGGACATGCCAAACCAGTCCTTCCTTTGTGAATACAGACTCATATCTCAGTTACTGGAGGGTAGGGGGACATGTCAAACCAGTCCTTCCTTTGTGAATACAGGCCCATATCTCAGTTACTGGAGGGTAGGGGGACATGTCAAACCAGTCCTTCCTTTGTGAATACAGACCCATATCTCAGTTACTGGAGGGTAGGGGGACATGTCAAACCAGTCCTTCCTTTGTGAATACAGACCCATATCTCAGTTACTAGAGGGTAGGGGGACATGTCAAACCAGTCCTTCCTTTGTGAATACAGACCCATATCTCAGTTACTAGAGGGTAGGGGGACATGTCAAACCAGTCCTTCCTTTGTGAATACAGACCCATATCTCAGTTACTAGAGGGTAGGGGACATGTCAAACCAGTCCTTCCTTTGTGAATACAGACCCATATCTCAGTTACTGGAGGGTAGGGGGACATGCCAAACCAGTCCTTCCTTTGTGAATACAGACCCATATCTCAGTTACTGGAGGGTAGGGGGACATGTCAAACCAGTCCTTCCTTTGTGAATACAGGCCCATATCTCAGTTACTAGAGGGTAGGGGGACATGTCAAACCAGTCCTTCCTTTGTGAATACAGACCCATATCTCAGTTACTGAAGGGTAGGGGGACATGTCAAACCAGTCCTTCCTTTGTGAATACAGGTCCATATCTCAGTTACTGGAGGGTAGGGGGACATGCCAAACCAGTCCTTCCTTTGTGAATACAGACTCATATCTCAGTTACTGGAGGGTAGGGGGACATGTCAAACCAGTCCTTCCTTTGTGAATACAGACCCATATCTCAGTTACTGGAGGATAGGGGGACATGTCAAACCAGTCCTTCCTTTGTGAATACAGGCCTATATCTCAGTTACTGGAGGGTAGGGGGACATGTCAAACCAGTCCTTCCTTTGTGAATACAGACCTATATCTCAGTTACTGGAGGGTAGGGGGACATGTCAAACCAGTCCTTCCTTTGTGAATACAGGCCCATATCTCAGTTACTGGAGGGTAGGGGGACATGTCAAACCAGTCCTTCCTTTGTGAATACAGGCCCATATCTCAGTTACTAGAGGGTAGGGGGACATGTCAAACCAGTCCTTCCTTTGTGAATACAGGCTCATATCTCAGTTACTAGAGGGTAGGGGGACATGTCAAACCAGTCCTTCCTTTGTGATGTTAACGAGCCATGTTTGCTGGATAGCTCTAACAGGTCTAACAGGATGAACCCACAGCCAGGCTCCAGTCAGCCAGCTGGATAGCTCTAACAGGTCTAACAGGGTGATCCCACAGCCAGGCTCTAGTCAGCCAGCTGGATAGCTCTAACAGGTCTAAAAGGGTGAACCCACAGCCAGGCTCTAGTCAGCCAGCTGGATAGCTCTAACAGGTCTAACAGGATGAACCCACAGCCAGACTCTAGTCAGCCAGCTGGATAGCTCTAACAGGTCTAACAGGGTGAACCCACAGCCAGACTCTAGTCAGCCAGCTGGATAGCTCTAACAGGTCTAACAGGATGAACCCACAGCCAGGCTCTAGTCAGCCAGCTGGATAGCTCTAACAGATCTAACAGGGTGAACCAACAGCCAGGCTCTAGTCAGCCAGCTGGATAGCTCTAACAGGTCTAACAGGGTGAACCCACAGCCAGACTCTAGTCAGCCAGCTGGATAGCTCTAACAGGTCTAACAGGGTGAACCCACAGCCAGACTCTAGTCAGCCAGCTGGATAGCTCTAACAGGTCTAACAGGGTGAACCCACAGCCAGGCTCTAGTCAGCCAGCTGGATAGCTCTAACAGGTCTAACAGGGTGAACCCACAGCCAGGCTCTAGTCAGCCAGCTGGATAGCTCTAACAGGTCTAACAGGGTGAACCCACCGCCAGGCTCTAGTCAGCCAGCTGGATAGCTCTAACAGGTCTAACAGGGTGAACCCACAGCCAGACTCTAGTCAGCCAGCTGGATAGCTCTAACAGGTCTAACAGGGTGAACCCACAGCCAGGCTCTGGTCAGCCAGCTGGATAGCTCTAACAGGTCTAACAGGATGAACCCACAGCCAGGCTCTGGTCAGCCAGCTGGATAGCTCTAACAGATCTAACAGGGTGAACCCACAGCCAGATTCTAGTCAGCCAGCTGGATAGCTCTAACAGGTCTAACAGGATGAACCCACAGCCAGACTCTAGTCAGCCAGCTGGATAGCTCTAACAGGTCTAACAGGGTGAACCCACAGCCAGGCTCTAGTCAGCCAGCTGGATAGCTCTAACAGGTCTAACAGGGTGAACCCACAGCCAGGCTCTAGTCAGCCAGCTGGATAGCTCTAACAGGTCTAACAGGGTGAACCCACAGCCAGGCTCTAGTCAGCCAGCTGGATAGCTCTAACAGGTCTAACAGGGTGAACCCACAGCCAGACTCTGGTCAGCCAGCTGGATAGCTCTAACAGGTCTAACAGGGTGAACCCACAGCCAGGCTCTAGTCAGCCAGCTGGATAGCTCTAACAGGTCTAACAGGGTGAACCCACAGCCAGGCTCTAGTCAGCCAGCTGGATAGCTCTAACAGGTCTAACAGGGTGAACCCACAGCCAGACTCTAGTCAGCCAGCTGGATAGCTCTAACAGGTCTAACAGGGTGAACCCACAGCCAGGCTCTAGTCAGCCAGCTGGATAGCTCTAACAGGTCTAACAGGGTGAACCCACCGCCAGGCTCTAGTCAGCCAGCTGGATAGCTCTAACAGGTCTAACAGGGTGAACCCACAGCCAGACTCTAGTCAGCCAGCTGGATAGCTCTAACAGGTCTAACAGGGTGAACCCACAGCCAGACTCTGGTCAGCCAGCTGGATAGCTCTAACAGGTCTAACAGGGTGAACCCACAGCCAGACTCTAGTCAGCCAGCTGGATAGCTCTAACAGGTCTAACAGGGTGAACCCACAGCCAGACTCTAGTCAGCCAGCTGGATAGCTCTAACAGGTCTAACAGGGTGAACCCACAGCCAGGCTCTAGTCAGCCAGCTGGATAGCTCTAACAGGTCTAACAGGGTGAACCCACAGCCAGACTCTGGTCAGCCAGCTGGATAGCTCTAACAGGTCTAACAGGGTGAACCCACAGCCAGACTCTAGTCAGGCAGCTGGATAGCTCTAACAGGTCTAACAGGGTGAACCCACAGCCAGACTCTAGTCAGCCAGCTGGATAGCTCTAACAGGTCTAACAGGGTGAACCCACAGCCAGGCTCTAGTCAGCCAGCTGGATAGCTCTAACAGGTCTAACAGGGTGAACCCACAGCCAGACTCTGGTCAGCCAGCTGGATAGTCTCTAACAGGTCTAACAGGGTGAACCCACAGCCAGACTCTAGTCAGCCAGCTGGATAGCTCTAACAGGTCTAACAGGATGAACCCACAGCCAGGCTCTAGTCAGCCAGCTGGATAGCTCTAACAGGTCTAACAGGGTGAACCCACAGCCAGACTCTGGTCAGCCAGCTGGATAGCTCTAACAGGTCTAACAGGGTGAACCCACAGCCAGGCTCTGGTCAGCCAGCTGGATAGCTCTAACAGGTCTAACAGGGTGAACCCACAGCCAGACTCTAGTCAGCCAGCTGGATAGCTCTAACAGGTCTAACAGGGTGAACCCACAGCCAGGCTCTAGTCAGCCAGCTGGATAGCTCTAACAGGTCTAACAGGGTGAACCCACAGCCAGACTCTGGTCAGCCAGCTGGATAGCTCTAACAGGTCTAACAGGGTGAACCCACAGCCAGGCTCTAGTCAGCCAGCTGGATAGCTCTAACAGATCTAACAGGGTGAACCCACAGCCAGACTCTAGTCAGCCAGCTGGGAGATGCTGCCACTCTAGCAGATCTAAGAGGATGATCCCACAGCCTTTGTTTGTTCGTTTGTTTGTGTTTGCGTCTTTCCTAGATCCTTAAACGCTGCCTTCTTCCCTTCAGAAATGCATGGCAACCTATTCCCTACGTAGGTGCTCTTCTTTTGACCAGCGCCTTATGGGCCTTGGTCAAAAGTAGTGCACTACATTTGTATAGGTAATAGGGTGCCGTTTGTGACACAGGGTTATGATGGTCAGCCTGGGTCTGTACAGATGGTCCTATAGACTGACTGATGCTGGGTTATGATGGTCAGCCTGGGTCTGTACAGATGGTCCTAATGACTGACTGATGCTGGGTTATGATGGTCAGCCTGGGTCTGTACAGATGGTTCCTAATGACTGACTGATGCTGGGTTATGATGGTCAGCCTGGGTCTGTACAGATGGTTCCTAATGACTGACTGATGCTGGGTTATGATGGTCAGCCTGGGTCTGTACAGATGGTTCCTAATGACTGACTGATGCTGGGTTATGATAGTCAGCCTGGGTCTGTACAGATGGTTCCTAATGACTGACTGATGCTGGGTTATGATGGTCAGCCTGGGTCTGTACAGATGGTTCCTAATGACTGACTGATGCTGGGTTATGATGGTCAGCCTGGGTCTGTACAGATGGTTCCTAATGACTGACTGATGCTGGGTTATGATGGTCAGCCTGGGTCTGTACAGATGGTCCTAATGACTGACTGATGCTGGGTCATGATGGTCAGCCTGTGTCTGTACAGATGTTTCCTAATGACTGACTGATGCTGGGTTATGATGGTCAGCCTGGGTCTGTACAGATGGTTCCTAATGACTGACTGATGCTGGATTTATGATGGTCAGCCTGGGTCTGTACAGATGGTTCCTAATGACTGACTGATGCTGGGTTATGATGGTCAGCCTGGGTCTGTACAGATGGTTCCTAATGACTGACTGATGCTGGGTTATGATGGTCAGCCTGGGTCTGTACAGATGGTTCCTAATGACTGACTGATGCTGGGTTATGATGGTCAGCCTAGGTCTGTACAGATGGTTCCTAATGACTGACTGATGCTGGGTTATGATGGTCAGCCTGGGTCTGTACAGATGGTTCCTAATGACTGACTGATGCTGGGTTATGATGGTCAGCCTAGGTCTGTACAGATGGTTCCTAATGACTGACTGATGCTGGGTTATGATGGTCAGCCTGGGTCTGTACAGATGGTTCCTAATGACTGACTGATGCTGGGTTATGACGGTCAGCCTGGGTCTGTACAGATGGTTCCTAATGACTGACTGATGCTGGGTTATGATGGTCAGCCTGGGTCTGTACAGATGGTTCCTAATGCCTGACTGATGCTGGGTTGTGATGGTCAGCCTGGGTCTGTACAGATGGTTCCTAATGACTGACTGATGCTGGGTCATGATGGTCGTTGTAAACTGAAGCAGCCAGGTCACTGGAGATCCAAGGCGATATTCCACATTCTCCCAGGTCCCCAGGACGTTGAGAGATGCTGTCCAAACCGTTCACTAGGGGGCAACGGTGAGTGTGATTATCATTAAATAGTCAGGTGCATGGGCGTGAACTGCATGCTCCGGCTCTGAGGGTTGTGTGTTCCAGCCCAGCGCAAGGAACTACTTTTAATTCAACCCTATCCTAAACATTAACCCTTACCTTAACCCTTACCTCAACCCTTACCTCAACCCTTACCTTAACCCTTACCTTAACCCTTACCTTAACCCTTACCTTAACCCTTACCTTATCCCTTACCTTAACCCTTACCTTAACCCTTACCTTAACCCTTACCTTAACCCTTACCTTAACCCTTACCTCAACCCTTACCTTAACCCTTACCTTAACCCTTACCTTAACCCTTACCTTAACCCTTACCTTAACCCTTACCTTAACCCTTACCTCAACCCTTACCTCAACCCTTACCTCAACCCTTACCTTAACCCTTACCTTAACCCTTACCTTAACCCTTACCTTAACCCTTACCTTAACCCTTACCTTAACCCTTACCTTAACCCTTTTCTTAACCCTTACCTTAACCCTTACCTTAACCCTTACCTTAACCCTTACCTTAACCCTTACCTTAACCCTTACCTTAACCCTTACCTTAACCTTAACCCTTACCTTAACCCTTACCTTAACTCTTACAAGCTGTCCACTCACAGAACACTACAGCCAAGGCTTCAGCCACCAAGCTGTCCACTCACAGAACACTACAGCCAAGGCTTCAGCCACCAAGCTGTCCACTCACAGAACACTATAGCCAAGGCTTCAGCCACCAAGCTGTCCACTCACAGAACACTACAGCTAAGGCTTCAGCCACCAAGCTGTCCACTCACAGAACACTATAGCTAAGGCTTCAGCCACCAAGCTGTCCACTCACAGAACACTATAGCTAAGGCTTCAGCCACCAAGCTGTCCACTCACAGAACACTATAGCTAAGGCTTCAGCCACCAAGCTGTCCACTCACAGAACACTATAGCTAAGGCTTCAGCCACCAAGCTGTCCACTCACAGAACACTATAGCTAAGGCTTCAGTCACCATGCTGTCCACTCACAGAACACTATAGCCAAGGCTTCAGTCACCAAGCTGTCCACTCACAGAACACTATAGCTAAGGCTTCAGCCACCATGCTGTCCACTCACAGAACACTATAGCTAAGGCTTCAGCCACCAAGCTGTCCACTCACAGAACACTATAGCTAAGGCTTCAGCCACCAAGCTGTCCACTCACAGAACACTATAGCCAAGGCTTCAGCCACCATGCTGTCCACTCACAGAACACTACAGCTAAGGCTTCAGCCACCAAGCTGTCCACTCACAGAACACTATAGCCAAGGCTTCAGCCACCAAGCTGTCCACTCACAGAACACTATAGCTAAGGCTTCAGTCACCATGCTGTCCACTCACAGAACACTATAGCTAAGGCTTCAGCCACCATGCTGTCCACTCACAGAACACTATAGCTAAGGCTTCAGTCACCAAGCTGTCCACTCACAGAACACTATAGCCAAGGCTTCAGCCCCCATGCTGTCCACTCACAGAACACTATAGCTAAGGCTTCAGCCACCATGCTGTCCACTCACAGAACACTACAGCTAAGGCTTCAGCCACCATGCTGTCCACTCACAGAACACTATAGCCAAGGCTTCAGTCACCAAGCTGTCCACTCACAGAACACTATAGCCAAGGCTTCAGCCACCATGCTGTCCACTCACAGAACACTATAGCCAAGGCTTCAGCCACCATGCTGTCCACTCACAGAACACTATAGCCAAGGCTTCAGCCACCATGCTGTCCACTCACAGAACACTATAGCTAAGGCTTCAGCCACCATGCTGTCCACTCACAGAACACTATAGCTAAGGCTTCAGCCCCCAAGCTGTCCACTCACAGAACACTATAGCTAAGGCTTCAGTCACCAAGCTGTCCACTCACAGAACACTATAGCTAAGCATTTTGGGTAAATGGCCCAAGCTTTTCTTGTAAAAGACAGGTTTTTACTTTGCGTGACCTGTCTTTGTCTGCGCCATCTAGGATTGTTACTTTGTCTTTATTCTTTAGAGAGGGATCAACGGTTAACCTGAACCAGCATTCTCCCTGCTCTAAACTCTCACCCTGAATATTGTGTTGTGTGAATTATTGATTACAATATATCTAGATGGTATCAATCTCTTAGGAACAGACCCTGTTGGTAATGGACCCTGTTGGTAATCGACCTTGTTGGTAATGATCGGAATTTATGTTTTCCGCTTTAGTCGCCTAGCGCCTATTGCCCAGGGCCCAGCGCCCAGAGCCCAGCGCCCAGTGCCCAGCGACCAGCGCTCAGCCCCCATAGCCCAGCGCCCAGAGCCCAGAGCCCAGAGCCCAGAGCCCAGAACCCAGAGCCCAGAACCCACTTCCAAAACACACAGACAATAGTTTATGTTTTAGTGGCTTTCCTTTTTATAAAGGCATTTATTTTCTTTGTCTGCGTTACCTAGGAACAGAAGAGCCGTAAATGGAAACACTCAACATCATTCTCCCTAAGTTCTCACCTTACTATTGTGTTGTCTGAAGTGTTGATTACAGGATGTCGAGATGGTTGCAACATAGAGATTATATGTCTAGATCAGGGATCAACTAGAATCAGTCGAGGGATGATTATTTTCTTGAGCACATGGGGCCGGAACATAATTACAAATCTTTTGTAGACTGCTAAACATAATCATTTAAAAACGTTCTTACATTTTTTATCCAATCACGTGTCTCTCTATTATAAGTGGGAATACTTAGGAACTGATTTCAAGAATTAAAATGACTAGGAACTGATTTCCTGGTGTTTTTATAACAATGAAAATGATCCAAAAAAGAATTGTGATGGGCCCTGTTGGGGATGGACCCTGTTGGGGACGGACCCTGCTGGGGACGGACCCTGCTGGGGATGGACCAACTGGGTATATTCTGTTGAGGATATACCGGTGGTCGGACCCATCTATGTGAAGCTAGCCACAATAAGGATTAGCCGCAAAGTGGAATTTGCGGTTGGCCTTCAAAATAAAAGTATTCAATTGACAGTGATGCAAATGAATACAAATAGTGTAATTAAGCCATAATTGAATAGATCATGCTAAAACGAGGTTAGAATGTTGTTATATAAAATCAACAAAAGACAATAATTTGTTAATTTGAGAAATAATCTATTGAAATCACACTGGATGTATTTAACTGTACATATTGTGTACAGTTGCACTGTACACAATATGAATTGTGGATCAACGACATGGGGTATCAGTCTACTCAGTGACACCCAGAGGACATTAGCATCGTAGCTCTTATTGCGGGACTCTGAAACAACTGTGAATTGAGACACATTTTTTGTACCAGTCAACCAACTATGTGTATTGAACACTTTTCCAGAGGAAAAACAGTGCAACTTGGATGTTTTGCAGTCTGAGAACTCTGAAGAAGACTTTTGGGGAAAAGGTACTTGAGTACAGAGTAGACTGTTACCCCATTTCATTGATCCCCAATCCAACCTTGTTTAACATTATCTAGTCTATGGCATGATTCCACCAATTGTAACCTTCTGCGTCACTTTCAACGAGGGACTTTTATTTTGAAGGAGAACTGCAAATTCCAACATTGCGGCTAGCTTCACAACACATAACCCGGTCCGGTCAAGCCAGAAGAAGCTAGGTGGCTGCTTATTTATTTAACCTTTTTATAAACAAGGTAAGTCAGTTAAGAACAAATTCTTATTTACAATGACGGCCTACCAAAAGGCCCTCCTGCGGGGACGGGGGCTGAGATTTAAAAATATCACCTTATCTTGGAAAATGCTGCTTATGGAAAATATCAAATTGAACCAAACACTTCTCAATGAGAAATGAACATAATGATCTACCATTGGCCTGTCTGCCAACTCGCCTGGCGCAGTGGTCTAATGCACTGCATCTCAGGGCTTAGAGGCGTCGCTACAGACCCTGGTTCGATTCCAGGCTGTATCACAGTGGTCTAAGGCACTGCATCTCAGGGCTTAGAGGCGTCGCTACAGACCCTGGTTCGATTCCAAGTCGTATCACAACAGGCTGTGATTAGGAGTCCCATAGGGTGGCGCACAATTGGCCAAGCGTCGTCCGGGTTTGGCCCAGGGTAGGCTGTCATTGTAAATAAGAATTTGTTCTTAGCTGACTTGCCTAGTTAAATAAAGGTTAAATAAAAATGTATAAATAAATATAATAAATGCACATGATACACATGAAGGACAACAATGTACCTTACTACCTCTGCCCTGGATTACAGACCTCTGCCCTGGATTACAGACCTCTGCCCTGGATTACAGACCTCTGCCCTGGATTACAGACCTCTGCCCTGGATTACAGACCTCTGTCTGCACGTGACCCTGTCTTTTGCCTGCCCCTTTCTGTCTGGTCAATACACTTCTGTGAATCTGTGTGCATCTGGGTCTTATCCTGAGTGCTGATGTATAAGGTGTGGGCTCTGGTCAACAGTAGTGCACTGTTTCAGGAATAGGGTGCCATTTGGGATTCAAACAATGACTCACCAGTCAGTTGAACTGTTTTTATTCTATTGCAGATAGTAACAGGACGACTGCTGTTTATAGCTGCTGTTGATGATGGGTACTTGCTTGTGTCACGACTTCCACCGAAGTCGGTCCCTCTCCTTGTTCGGAGGGCGCCGTTCGGCGGTCGACGTCACCGACCTTCTAGCCATCGCTGATCCTCTTTTCATTTTCCATTGGTTTTGTCTTGTCTTGTATTACACCTGGTTCCAATCTCATCAATTACATGTTGTGTATTTAACCCTCTGTTTCATGTCCTTGTTTCATGTCCTCATCGGTGATTGTTTATTGTATGTATTGATGTAAGTTATGTTCTGGTGTGCGACGGGTTTTACACCCACTTATTTTGTATATTGTGGTTTTCTGAGTTTTTTTGTATATTCATTGAACTGTTCCCGTTTATACCAAGTTCTCTCTCCTGCGCCTGACTGCCCTGCCACCAGCACGTACCCGTTACAGATCTCAGGGCGATGATGAGTGATGGAAGGAGTAGGTTGCTCTGCACTGGCCGAGGTGACGTGGACTTGTCCTCGTAGCTAACGAACATGTACCACAAACACATGCTGTAAACACATCACATAGCTGATCTAGTTTATAGATTAATGTTGCTGGGCCCAACACATAGCTGATCTAGTTTATAGATTAATGTTGCTGGGCCCAACACATAGCTGATCTAGTTTATAGATTAATGTTGCTGGGCCCAACACATAGCTGATCTAGTTTATAGATTAATGTTGCTGGGCCCAACATATAGCTGATCTAGTTTATAGATTAATGTTGCTGGGCCCAACACATAGCTGATCTAGTTTATAGATTAATGTTGCTGGGCCCAACACATAGCTGATCTAGTTTATAGATTAATGTTGCTGGGCCCAACACATAGCTGATCTAGTTTATAGATTAATGTTGCTGGGCCCAACACATAGCTGATCTAGTTTATAGATTAATGTTGCTGGGCCCAACACATAGCTGATCTAGTTTATAGATTAATGTTGCTGGGCCCAACACATAGCTGATCTAGTTTATAGATTAATGTTGCTGGGCCCAACACATAGCTGATCTAGTTTATAGATTAATGTTGCTGGGCCCAACACATAGCTGATCTAGTTTATAGATTAATGTTGCTGGGCCCAAAACATAGCTGATCTAGTTTATAGATTAATGTTGCTGGGCCCAACACATAGCTGATCTAGTTTATAGATTAATGTTGCTGGGCCCAACACATAGCTGATCTAGTTTATAGATTAATGTTGCTGGGCCCAACACATAGCTGATCTAGTTTATAGATTAATGTTGCTGGGCCCAACACATAGCTGATCTAGTTTATAGATTAATGTTGCTGGGCCCAACACATAGCTGATCTAGTTTATAGATTAATGTTGCTGGGCCCAACACATAGCTGATCTAGTTTATAGATTAATGTTGCTGGGCCAAACACATAGCTGATCTAGTTTATAGATTAATGTTGCTGGGCCCAAAACATAGCTGATCTAGTTTATAGATTAATGTTGCTGGGCCCAACACATAGCTGATCTAGTTTATAGATTAATGTTGCTGGGCCCAACACATATCTGATCTAGTTTATAGATGAATGTTTCTGAATATATTGAGGTGGAAGGTGACCTGCAGTCTGTAAATATATTGGGGTGGAAGATGACCTGCAGTGTGTAAATATATTGAGGTGGAAGGTGACCTGCAGTCTGTAAATATATTGAGGTGGAAGGTGACCTGCAGTGTGTAAATATATTGAGGTGGAAGGTGACCTGCAGTGTGTAAATATATTGAGGTGGAAGCTGACCTGCAGTGTGTAAATATATTGAGGTGGAAGCTGACCTGCAGTATGTAAATATATTGAGGTGGAAGGTGACCTGCAGTGTGTAAATATATTGAGGTGGAAGGTGACCTGCAGTGTGTAAATATATTGAGGTGGAAGCTGACCTGCAGTGTGTAAATATATTGAGGTGGAAGCTGACCTGCAGTGTGTAAATATATTGAGGTGGAAGGTGACCTGCAGTGTGTAAATATATTGAGGTGGAAGGTGACCTGCAGTGTGTAAATATATTGAGGTGGAAGGTGACCTGCAGTGTGTAAATATATTGAGGTGGAAGGTGACCTGCAGTGTGTAAATATATTGAGGTGGAAGGTGAAACCACAGAGTGAAACCCTGTGTATTTTCAAGTATTGTGGTGGCAGCATCATGTTATGGGTATGCTTGTCATCAGCAGGGACTGGGGAGTTTGTCAGGATAAAAATAAATATGAAAAGGAGCAAAGCCCAGGTAAAAAGAGAGGAAAACCTACCTCAGACTTCTGAAAACCTAACCTGTGACAGGCCCAGGTCAAAAGTAGTGCACTATATAGGGAATAGGGCCCAGGTCAAAAGTAGTGCACTATATAGGGAATAGGGCCCTGGTCTATAGTAGTACCACTATATAGGGAATAGGGCCCTGGTCTATAGTAGTACCACTATATAGGGAATAGGGTGCCATTTGTGACGTAGTGGGAGTGCAGTGTCGCAGGGTTTTGAATAAACAGAGCAGGATAATTATTCTGCATGAACATCTTCTATAAACATGAAATACATAAACATTGAACTCTGAATAATAACACTGACGGCAGCTCATTCCAACAGATCACAGCGGCAGACAATACGCTTGCTACAAGCTACCCACAGAGGTGGCAATGATGTAAACAGACTCATTTTCAATGGCTCTCTAACCCTGTTCCTGGAGAGCTACCCTCCTGCAAGGTTTTAGACTCTTCACATTGGGGAATGAAGTCATGTTTTCAATGGCTCTCCAACCCTGTTCCTGGAGAGCTACCCTCCTGCAAGGTTTTAGACTCTTCACATTGGGGAATGAAGTCATGTTTTCAGTGGCTCTCTAACCCTGTTCCTGGAGAGCCACCCTCCTGCAAGGTTTTAGACTCTTCACATTGGGGAATGAAGTCATGTTTTCAATGGCTCTCCAACCCTGTTCCTGGAGAGCCACCCTCCTGCAAGGTTTTAGACTCTTCACATTGGGGAATGAAGTCATGTTTTCAATGGCTCTCTAACCCTGTTCCTGGAGAGCTACCCTCCTGCAAGGTTTTAGACTCTTCACATTGGGGAATGAAGTCATGTTTTCAATGGCTGTGGCCAACAAATAGCATCCTATTCTCTATATAAAGCCCTATGGGCTCTGTTTCACAGTAGTGCACTATATAGGGAATAGGGTGCCATAGGGCTCTGTTTCACAGTAGTGCACTATATAGCGAATAGGGTGCCATAGGGCACTGTTTCACAGTAGTGCACTATATAGTGAATAGGGTGCCATAGGGCTCTGTTTCAAAGTAGTGCACTATATAGGGAATAGGGTGCCATAGGGCTCTGTTTCAAAGTAGTGCACTATATAGCGAATAGGGTGCCATAGGGCTCTGTTTCAAAGTAGTGCACTATATAGCGAATAGGGTGCCATTTGGAACGCAGGCATGGAGGTGCTCATGTTGTCCTCCATTTTGTTTTACCATTACAGGACCAGTGGTGACCATACCTGATGAATATAAGACATGTTGTCCTCCATTTTGTTTTACCATTACAGGACCAGTGGTGACCATAGCTGATGAATATAAGACATGTTGTCCTCCATTTTGTTTTACCATTACAGAACCAGTGGTGACCATAGCTGATGAATATAAGACATGCTGGGAATGTAGAAAAGTACTCATACACACAGTACATGAATTACACAGGGGTAAAATATTACAAACATTTAACATCTATACTGACGATAAGACTATTCCACAGAGTCTTAAATGTATAATATTTCATGCAAATGCAAAAACACATTGATGAACGCAGGCGATCAGCACTGCATTGTAGGCCGTGTTCACAACGCCACACTATTCCCTATATAGTGCACTACTTTTGACAAGACTTATATCAAAGTAGTGCGCTACATAGTGAATAGGGTGCCATTTGGGACTTCCATTTAAAGTAGTAATCACTGGAGAGTTGACAAGTTTAAAATTAAATTCATTTGTACTTTTCAGAGAGTTCAGTTCAGAGTTCAGTTTTCAACAAAGGGACAAGTCAAGTAGATCCTTTCACCGCCTCCTCCACTTTTCCCCACTAGCTACAGTTATTATAAAGGTTTTGTTCTGTTATCTCTAACCTAAAAAATAGATCATTTTAAATTAAAAAAAGCCTTGCAGGAATACTGGTGTTAGTCCCGTTAATGTTTCAGGCTCACCTCCTTCCACATTTATTCAATCAAAAAGGTCATCAGTCATAAGTCAGTGGCAGCCGGGTCAGCAGCCAGGTGAGCAGCCAGGTAAGCAGCCAGGTAAGCCTGATGGACAGTTCCATCAATCAGAGGTTTCAGAAGCTGAAGAGTTTGTCTGCGTCTGCCAGGTCTGTGTGTTTGGAATATTTTAAGCGCCTTGCTGAAACACTGGCTGTAATTCATTTTTTTTTCTTCTCAAGATCATCTGCTCTCACAGTTGATCAGTATCAATTGATCGTGAGGCCTAATCCAATCTGAATCCAATAAATTAGTCAATCTCCCCATCTAAGTCAGTGCCATGTCTCAGTTCTCCGACATCACCCTGATTAACACTATCACCAATCACAGGCCTCAGTTGAAGAGTGTGTCTGTATTGGCTGTTTCAGGTCTGTGTGTTTAAAAGCCTCGTCACCAAACCAAAATGAAACAAATCCAGCATTTTGAAGAGTGTGTAGACTTGCAGTTTGTCTGTTTTATCTGTTGGGGGTCGTAATCTGCTGGGTCCCATCCCCAGTCACACCCCCAGTCCCATCCCCAGTACCATCCCCAGTACCATCCCCAGTACTATCCCCAGGCCCATCCCCAGTCCCATCCCCAGTCCCATCCCCAGGCCCCAGTCCCAGTCCCATCCCCAGGCCCCAGTCCCATCCCCAGGCCCCAGTCCCATCCCCCAGTCCCAGTCACACCCCCAGTCCCATCCCCAGGCCCCAGTCCCATCCCCAGGCCCCAGTCCCATCCCCAGGCCCCAGTCCCAGTCACACCCCCAGTCCCATCCCCAGGCCCCAGTCCCAGTCCCATCCCCAGGCCCCAGTCCCAGTCCCATCCCCAGGCCCCAGTCGCAGTCCCATCCCCAGGCCCCAGTCACACCCCCAGTCCCATCCCCAGAACCCAGTCCCAGTCACACCCCCAGGCCCCAGTCCCATCCCCAGGCCCCAGTCCCATCCCCAGGCCCCAGTCCCATCCCCAGACCCCAGTCCCATCCCCAGGCCCCAGTCCCATCCCCAGGCCCCAGTCCCATCCCCAGGCCCCAGTCCCAGTCCCATCCCCAGGCCCCAGTCCTATCCCCAGGCCCCAGTCCCAGTCCCACCCCCAGTCCCAGTCTTGTCCCTGTCCCGGCCTTGTCCCAGTCGCAGTCCTGTCAGAGTTCCAGTCTTGTCCCAGTCCCAGTCTTGTCCCAGTCCCAGTCTTGTCCCAGTCTTGTCCCAGTCCCAGTCTTGTCCCAGTCCCAGTCTTGTCCCAGTCCCAGTCCCAGTCTTGTCCCAGTCTTGTCCCAGTCCCAGTCTTGTCCCAGCCCCAGTCTTGTCCCAGTCCCAGTCTTGTCCCAGTCTTGTCCCAGTCCCAGTCTTATCCCAGTCCCAGTCTTGTCCCAGTCCCAGTCTTGTCTCAGTCTTGTCCCAGTTTTGTCCCAGTCCCAGTCTTGTCCCAGTCTTAGTATTGTCCCAGTCCCAGTCTTGTCCCAGTCCCAGTCCCAGTATTATCCCTGTTTTGTCCCAGTATTGTCCCAGAATTGTCCTTGTCTGCTTCATGAAGAGATTAATGTGTTTAAAATCCAAATGAGCTGGTTAGTCCCAATCCCAGTCCACGTCCTCCCCTTCCCTCAGCTCAGATATTGGTGGTGGACTGTGTATGTGTGCGTGTGTGTGTGTGTGTGTGTGTGTGTGTGTGTGTGTGTGTGCGCGTAAGTGTGTGTGTGTGTGTGTTTGTGCGTAGGTATGTGTGTGTTTGTGCGTAAGTGTGTGGTGTCAGATTTTAGTGGTAATAGAGTGTGTGGTGTCAGATATTAGTGGTAATAGAGTGTGTGGTGTCAGATATTAGTGGTAATAGAGTGTGTGGTGTCAGATATTAGTGGTAATAGAGAGTGTGGTGTCAGATATTAGTGGTAACAGAGTGTGTGGTGTCAGATATTAGTGGTAATAGAGAGTGTGGTGTCAGATATGAGTGGTAATAGAGAGTGTGGTGTCAGATATTAGTGGTAATAGAGTGTGTGGTGTCAGATAAGAGTGGTAATAGAGTGTGTGGTGTCAGATATTAGTGGTATTAGAGTGTGTGGTGTCAGATATTAGTGGTATTAGAGTGTGTGGTGTCAGATATTAGTGGTATTAGAGAGTGTGGTGTCAGATATTAGTGGTAATAGAGTGTGTGGTGTCAGATATTAGTGGTAATAGAGTGTGTGGTGTCAGATATTAGTGGTAATAGAGTGTGTGGTGTCAGATTTTAGTGGTAATAGAGTGTGTGGTGTCAGATATTAGTGGTAATAGAATGTGTGGTGTCAGATTTTAGTGGTAATAGAGAGTGTGGTGTCAGATAAGAGTGGTAATAGAGTGTGTGGTGTCAGATATGAGTGGTAATAGAGAGTGTGGTGTCAGATAAGAGTGGTAATAGAGTGTGTGGTGTCAGATATTAGTGGTAATAGAGTGTGTGGTGTCAGATATTAGTGGTAATAGAGAGTGTGGTGTCAGATATTAGTGGTAATAGAGAGTGTGGTGTCAGATATGAGTGGTAATAGAGAGTGTGGTGTCAGATAAGAGTGGTAATAGAGTGTGTGGTGTCAGATAAGAGTGGTAATAGAGTGTGTGGTGTCAGATATTAGTGGTATTAGAGTGTGTGGTGTCAGATTTTAGTGGTATTAGAGTGTGTGGTGTCAGATATTAGTGGTATTAGAGAGTGTGGTGTCAGATATTAGTGGTAATAGTGTGTGGTGTCAGATATTAGTGGTAATAGAGTGTGTGGTGTCAGATATTAGTGGTAATAGAGTGTGTGGTGTCAGATTTTAGTGGTAATAGAGTGTGTGGTGTCAGATATTAGTGGTAATAGAATGTGTGGTGTCAGATTTTAGTGGTAATAGAGAGTGTGGTGTCAGATTTTAGTGGTAATAGAGAGTGTGGTGTCAGATATTAGTGGTAATAGAGTGTGTGGTGTCAGATATTAGTGGTAATAGTGTGTGTGGTGTCAGATATTAGTGGTAATAGAGAGTGTGGTGTCAGATTTTAGTGGTAATAGAGAGTGTGGTGTCAGATAAGAGTGGTAATAGAGAGTGTGGTGTCAGATTTTAGTGGTAATAGAGAGTGTGGTGTCAGATTTTAGTGGTAATAGAGAGTGTGGTGTCAGATATTAGTGGTAATAGAGTGTGTGGTGTCAGATATTAGTGGTAATAGAGAGTGTGGTGTCAGATATTAGTGGTAATAGAGTGTGTGGTGTCAGATAAGAGTGGTAATAGAGAGTGTGGTGTCAGATTTTAGTGGTAATAGAGAGTGTGGTGTCAGATTTTAGTGGTAATAGAGAGTGTGGTGTCAGATATTAGTGGTAATAGAGTGTGTGGTGTCAGATATTAGTGGTAATAGAGAGTGTGGTGTCAGATATTAGTGGTAATAGAGTGTGTGGTGTCAGATATTAGTGGTAATAGAGAGTGTGGTGTCAGATATTAGTGGTAATAGAGAGTGTGGTGTCAGATATTAGTGGTAATAGAGTGTGTGGTGTCAGATATTAGTGGTAATAGAATGTGTAGTTGAGAAGTTCTCCATGCGTATGCGCACCACCTTCTCCTGTGGGGGCGGAGGGTAGAGGAACCGGCAGGTGAACACCTGGCGACAGGCCTTCCGGAAGTTCTCTGACAGGAAGGCGTACAGGATGGGGTTGATGCAGGAGTTCCCGTACGCCAGGCAGTGGGAGATGATCCGCAACGCGAAGGAGGCATCGTTGAGCGGGAACACGCCAAACTCCACCCACATGGCGACGATGTGATGAGGCATCCAACAGGTCAGGAAGGCTGCGACCACCAGGAGGACCGTCTGGGCTGTCTGGAGGAGGAGGTGGGAGGAGGGGGAGAGGGGGAGGGGGGGGGATCACAGGGAGGAGGGGGGAGAGGGGAGGGGGGAGGAGGGGGGAGAGGGGGGGGGGGGAGGTTGGGGAGGATGGGGGAGAGGGGAGGGGGGAGGAGGAGGAGGGGAGAGGGGGACGAGGGGGGAAGAGGGGGAGGGTGGAGTGGGGGAGGGGGAGGGGGGGGGAGAAGAGGAGAGGAGAAAAAATTACCATTAACATGTCTTTACAGTCCCTTCCCTGATGACCAGTAACAACATGTCTTTACAGTCCCTGATGACCAGTAACAACATGTCTTTACAGTCTCTGATGTCCAGTAACAACATGTCTTTACAGTCCCTGATGACCAGTAACAACATGTCTTTACAGTCCCTGATGACCAGTAACAACATGTCTTTACAGTCCCTGATGTCCAGTAACAACATGTCTTTACATTCCCTGATGACCAGTAACAACATGTCTTTACAGTCCCTGATGACCAGTAACAACATGTCTTTACAGTCCCTGATGACCAGTAACAACATGTCTTTACAGTCCCTGATGACCAGTAACAACATGTCTTTACAGTCCCTGATGACCAGTAACAAC